>NW_010398693.1:0-1364 GCF_000710305.1 Buceros rhinoceros silvestris
TTTTGGGGTTTTTTTTTTTTTTTTTCCCCTTGCTGGTTACTTGCTTTGTACAGGAAATTTGAATATCTTGGCAAAGGCCGGCTTGGATGGGCCGCGGTGGTGATGGGAGCAACGTGCGCCGCGCTGGGCGTTTTTCTCCTTTTAATTCACCCCAAACACAGCGTTTTCCCCTCGTGCGCATCACATACGCAGAGACAATTTTTTTGCATTTGGAGAGCGAGTTTTCTGAGGCTTCAACGCGAATTGCTCCCCGAAAAACAGGAAGGTTGTGCTCGTGCGTTGTGCACGCGTGTACGTGTGTAGGTGAGGAACCGTCTGCCAAGTTTCATCATCTTCTGCTCTGAAGAAATCCAAAGGACTTCGCTGCTCACCGTCAGCTGCAAAAGTCTGTAGTTAATCCACTTTGGGGGGAAGGAGAGTAAAACTGCCCAGCTAAGGCAATAAACATTTATGAAGTACAAGGGGGAAGCTTTAAGTAACGCTTCAGGCAAACGGACCCAAATACATATTAAAAAATAATTACTGTGTGCTTATTAAGCTTTGAATTAATGTTCATCCGACCCAAAAAAATTAATTTTTTTTTTTTTTTCCTGTTCTTAACAAATAAACTTTATAGGATTCGGGCTTCCAGAACTGTCGGTTGTTGTTTAAAACTGGATGAGATGATGGTGCAAAAAAATGGAAGTAACAAGAAGCATCAAACTTTTCTTCTCCTCAGCAGTGTGGAGAGGGAACTGTGGATCCTGGAATTGTTCTGTGGATTTCTCTGGTGGTCTGGAGTACCGTAAGTTGAAGCCTTTACCCTGCAGGCCTTTGCGAGCACCAGAACCCTCCGCCGTGTTAACCACCTCTTGATAAATACAGCTGATTATTTATCAGGATGTATCAGGGTCGGGTTTCGAGGCGAGTGAAGTTAACGAATTAATTTTTTGCCTTATTTGAATTTGCCCTTTGTAGCTGCAGTTTGGTTTCGGGTGTTCTGCCCCACCTCCGAGCACGTTAACGTCGTGTGGTTTGACGTGCGAAAGGTGTACGCCGAGCTAAAATTAAAGCGTAGCGCCAGTGGGCTGCTGTTTGTATGAAATCCGTGCTGCTTCTCTGGGTTAATCAGTGAGGAAAAAATATTTTTAATGAAGCCCGTGAGGGATTACCTGCTCTCAGACAGCTCTGACGTACAGACAGAGAGAAAATACATTTTGTGCGTTTATTTTGCGCCGCCCAGGAAGGAGCCTGCGCCGGCTGGACCGGGCGCAGCAGCGATTTTGGCGTGGCGCGTGCGCGCCGGGGAGCTGCACGGCCGATGCCCGCGCAAATGAAAGCAGCTGGGCGGCGCGCGGTTCCCACGACCGGCTGCTCCTGCTCTG
>NW_010398693.1:1435-1813 GCF_000710305.1 Buceros rhinoceros silvestris
CGCTCGGCTGCCGCTGCCGCGCAAGGCGAGTCGTGTCAGAAACATAGTAGCTGGAACCACGTGGTGGTTGTCGATCGCGCATCGGATCCGATCCCAGCTGTTGGCCACATCTGTAAATATTATTAATAACGTGAGTGTTGTCGAAGTTTCGGTGCTCAGAGGGAGGCAGAATGCAAGTGGTGCGATTTTTCAGACCCAGGCAGACACACAGAGTCTCGGTGGTGCCACTCGCCCCCTTATTTTCGTTTTGTTGCCGTAATTGTGTGTCACTAATTTATGTCGGGACCTTCAGCTGTAGCGAGATGATTTATTTTAGTCTTTTTGTAAAATAGTAAATGCCTTTTTTTTTTTTTTTTTGTAATTTTTTTAACTTAGAAA
>NW_010398693.1:1984-6116 GCF_000710305.1 Buceros rhinoceros silvestris
AACAGTCACTTCAGGATTTGTTTGTGCATGTCTCCTGAAAAAACGGCTTGAGAGCAGAGTTTGGGGGTTTCTTCCTCTGCTTTGTATGTGTTTAGGAAATGCTTAATATTTACTTTTGAGCTTACTTAGCCCTGAAGCGAGCGAGTCAGTGAAGGCTCCGTATGCAAATCTGTCCTGCCATGGGCTCCTATCATTATTTCCTTTCCTTTCCCATGGCCTCTTTCTCACTTTTCTCCCCCCTTCCCCCCCCCACTCGCGGTTACAGTGTCAGTCAGGAGGGACGAGGCTGTGTTTTAAGGGACCCCCGTGTTTCAGAATTTGTTTTGGTTTTGTGCATGTGTTTGGCTTGAGGCGAGGGGGGGGGGGGTTGTTTTTTACTTAATTGCCCGATATACTTTGGCAAGCAGCAGCAGCATTGTTTTGTGAACTACATTAATGGATTTCTGCATGTTCACGTTCCCCAGTTATTGGGGGATTTAATTAAACCTCCGTAGGTGGCTGGCTTGCACAGATGACAGGTAGAAGTCTCAATTTCCAGAAATAGCTGGTGTACACACAGCAAGCGCAGAGCTCGTGGCAGCAGAAGAGTTGTTGGGAAGCCTGTGCATCGAAGCGGAGCTTTTGGGGCAATTCTCTTGATATTTGGGGTTACCGGCACAGTGGGGCCCTCGGTGCTCGGCTGTGGTGGGGTGGTGCATGAAGGCTGGGGGTGCTCCAGGCATGCTGCCTGCCCTGGCAGGGAGGAGCTGAGTGCCCAGCAGCGCTGCCACAAAAACCCAGCCCTCCAGTAGCCTCTCCGCATCTCTTACCTGCTTGTCCGAGGGTGGTTGATCACCTAAATCAGCACGAATAAGATGTTTTCTTTGCTTTTGGGCTGCCAAGACCAATAGGTTGCTCTTGCTGCTGCTGTTTTAACCCCTTCAGGGAGGGGAGGTGCGCTCACTACTGGCTGTGGTTGTGCCCAGTGGCTTTCCTACTCGTCCCCGTTGCTGCTGCTGGTTTTGGCTGGCAGGAGCACTGTCGCCCCTCCTTGCTGCACAGCACCTGGGTTATGGTTTGGTGTGACTGCTGTGCCAGGGGTACCACTGCCCGGAGTCATGGCAGCGGTGCCAGTAGCCCCAGCTGCAGGAATGGGGAGAACAGGAAGAGGAGGGGTGTGATTGCCTTCTAAGTGCCGCTCTATCTGGAGGTGAAAACTGTTTCCCGCCCCCCCTCTGATTTGAAGACCATTTGTGCCCGTTTGAGCCCTTGTGGTCAGCGCGCGGTTAGGGAGGTGACCGCCCTGGGGCTGCCCAACAGCCCCTGTCCCCACTGCCAAAGCAGAGCGGTGCCTCTACCAGCACCTGGTAAACCCTTCTGTGTGTTGCTTCCTAGTTCCCACTGAAACGGCGACTGCCTGATGTCCAGGGAGTCAGCGCCGGAGGAGCCGATGCGCCTGCGTTCACAGGTGAGTTGGGAAGGTAAGCTCGTGTGCCCAGCCCGCTCCAAAATACCTCTGGCATCGGCATCCCTCAGGATAGATGCAGGTTCCTCTGAAATGCCTGTCCCTACGCTGCAGGTAACACCTCGGAGAGGTCGGGATACACTCAAACCATCCTGCTCAGCAGATTTGGCATTGAGAATTCAAAGCACAAGCTGAGTTTGGAAGGAGCTAAAGTGTGAGGTGGGATGGTTCAAACGCAGACCTTAATGGCTGCGAACAATTACACCGTCGTGTCATAGACGCGCGTTTTCTCAGATACGTATGTCACTGCCTAGCCCAGACTGTCACTTGTCCAGCGCTCGCTGTGAAGGTTGATATTGCACTAGAGAATGGGCTGGTCGAGGTGTACTGAGCCTCGCTTTGGAAAGTCCTTCTTGCTGAAGAGAGCTCTTGCGCCCCTTGACACGTGAGGCTAAAGACTGTTTTTTTATTTATATATACGTGTGTGTGTATATATATAAAAAAACATTCGTTAAAAGCTGAACCTCAAACACAAGCTGAGCCCATTTGTTGTTGTGCTCGCTTTTTTTTGAGTCACTTGAAGAGATGAAATAAGACTACACAGGTACAGTCAAGTAAAACCTTGTTACAGCAACAATTAAGGTAAAATTACATGGGGGGTTGTTTTGGTTTAGCTCGTACAGGTTTAACTTTCCCTCAGTACTTGTTGACTCCGCAGTAAGTAGCAGCTGCTTGTTAGAGCTGGACCTGCTGCTATCTGTATCCAGGGCACTGAAGTGGTGAAAAAATACTCGTTTTTGTTGGCAAATACTCGATTTTGAATTTGCAATAATTTGGCACAGGTCACAAGAGCTTTTGAAATTCCTGCAGTGAAGTTTGCTAACCAGGCAGGGGCTGGGAGCACAAGCTGGAGCTCGGCTGAGCAGCACGGTGAGCGCGCGGGGACAGCACAAGCGTTTGAACTAATGGCGTCAGTTCTGACATTGTTCAGCGCTTTTTGTGATGCTGCTTTTTAAGAAAATCAATTGAAGGAAGTTGTCCCATAACTGGGGAAAAAACTGAAAAGGAAACATGAGAAACGTCAGGCTATCTGCATGGCTCCTGTAGAGCCCTCGCGGGCTGGCGTGTGAGCGCCTCTGGCAGCCGCCTGCTCCAGAGCTGCAGCCTCCTCCCTGCCCTGTGCCCTGCGCTGGCGTGTTCTGTGGTACGGGCAGGGGAGAGGGCAAAGTGCCCGGGGATCTCTAAGGTTTGGTTGCATAAAGTAAGTGACCATAATGTAGTCTAAAAAAAAGGTCTATTTTGGATTTCTCCAAAGTCAAAACTAGCCAAATAAGGAACACTTGACAGGGTTGACCTGTTGAAATCTGGATTTAACTGTTAACATTGTGACTCCGGGAAAGTCCCTGGTGTTCAGTAGCCCCTAAGAGGAAAGTACAAGGTGACGTTTCCCCAGAGGCTGTCTGGAAGGTCTGCAGGAGCTGCTGCAAAAGCATCAGGTCTGCTAGATCTGAAAGTGGAGGTTTGCTGAGGCCTGAATATTCCTGTGGGTGGGGGGAACAGCTGATTTCTGGTTTTTGTTTCT
Organism: Buceros rhinoceros silvestris; assembly: GCF_000710305.1. Taxonomy (NCBI): domain Eukaryota; kingdom Metazoa; phylum Chordata; class Aves; order Bucerotiformes; family Bucerotidae; genus Buceros; species Buceros rhinoceros. Next base: position 5,011 of record NW_010398693.1, read on the forward strand.
GAAACTGGTTTGTTTGCACTGTGTAACTGCTTGTTCTCTTATAGTTACAGACTTTCTGGTAGCACCCATGAAGAAAAAAATAAGCCCCGTGGTGGTAATGCATGCGTGGTAAATGTCTTCATTGTAGAGTGTTCTTCAGTACCTTAAATCATGGTCTAAAAAAATATAGATATATATTCAAAATACCATTTGGAATGTCAACATTCAGTGGGCTTTGAGGAGATGTAGCAGCACATCATGGTTTGTAGGGACAAGGAGATACAGACCATTCTGGGCTGCCTCATTACCTCAAGGATAAGACAAGACAGTGAGCTTCTGGTTATCATGGGTGTGGAAGCTAACCCATTCCCATGTATCTCTAGTTCAGTTGAACAGGTATGTGGAGATACGTTCTCTTGGTGCTTGTACCTGTGTGCATCCCCCGCAGCTACAAATATATTCCCTATGAGTCTGTGCGTGCGTGTGTGTCTCAGCAGGGCTGGCCCTGCAGGCAGGAAGCACTCGTAGCTCCTTGTTGTTCTACAGTGGGGGCATGGCCGATGCTGGCTTGAGCGCCGTGCCCTCGGCTGGCGCCTCACCCCTCACCGGTCACTTTCCAGCCCCTGCCCCAGCAAAGGATGGGTCAGGGTGCTCTGTTGCCCTCTGTTTGGTGGGGCAAGGAGGGGTCTGGAGGCTGTGGAGAGGCACTAGGATGCAGAGCTGTCAGCAGTGCTCTAGCAGCACGTAAATACTGGAGTTTGGGATTGCCTGTTGCTCTCCAGTATTGCATTGCTGCTTTAGTGAGGCTGGAAATCGGTCCCTGCTGCAGGAGCCAGGGCTCTGGCTCACGGGGTGCCTCCTCGGCACCCCCACGGTGCCTTCCATGCTGCTGCTCGGGGGGTCTCGTCTCCCACACTAATAAACCACTGCGGAGGCAGCAACGAACGAGGGCTTGGTGTCGTTAATGGGGAGGGGGCAGGGGGATGCTGGCACCCAGTGCCCCAGCCCAGGGATGGAGCAGGCAGAGGGCACTGCCCGGGAAGAGGGGCCTCAGCTGGGAGACACGGCCAAGCCCTTCCCCAGCACCTTTGGGGATGGAGGGCATGGTGGCAGGGGGCATCCAGGGC
>NW_010398693.1:6502-7637 GCF_000710305.1 Buceros rhinoceros silvestris
AGTTTGTCCCCAAGCCCCCACTGCAGCAGTGAGCTCCAGAGCCGGGGTGGAAGGGTTTCCTTCCCTTCCTCTGCCCTTAGCATTGCAGCGCTTGGAGCTTCCCAAACCTGGAGGCAGCAAAGGACAGACCCGGGGGCCACCGCAGGGCCAGGGGTGCTGCTCCAGGGAGGGGCTGAGACGGTGCCGTTGAGCATCCGTCCCCTGAGGTGGGAGTGAGGTCGCCTGTCCTGCCAGTAGTGGCGCATCGTTACCTGCCCTGGTCCTGCCCTTGACTGAGTGAATCCCTGAGCATTTGTTTATTCAACTATTAATAAAATAATAAGGAATAAAATAATTAAAAGGGGTTAATAAATCATGGTCAGTAGTTGGGGGGGATGTCCTCTTGCTGATTTACAGCTTGACCGCGGCTCTCGGTCTGCGCGGTGAGCACCAGGAGCGCGGCACAAGGGACCCCCCCCAGCACACAAATGGTTCTGGTGCAGGGGAGGTGCCACAGGCACGTGTGTGGGTGGGAGCAGCTCCTAGAAGCTTCTACCAACAAACAGGTCGAAGATACAGTGTTTGGATGCACAACCAGCCCATTTCAAGGCAGACATGGGTGTTCTTTCACTGCTGTCTAAAATGGTTCAGTCCTCCTTTCTACAAGTCAAGACCGTAACTGTCGTATAAAATACTGCTTTCCCTGAAGAAAACGACTTAATGGATAACTTCGTTTGCAGGGAAATTGCGCGATAAAGTGATATTTCGGTACTTCTATACTTTTATTTTTACATCAGATTTTTTCCTGTTGTTAGCATTTACAGCTCGAGTGTGAGAGTTAAAAATCAAGTTTATTCCTTCTTTTTAGACCTTTCTGTTGTGATCAGTTTGATTTTACTCAGCTAGAAAAAAAGATTTCCACCTTACAGACAACTCCAGCTAGAACTGCTTCCAGGCTGCAGCGTCCTGCCAGGATCGAAACGACAGTAGCAGGAGACTAAAAGCACCGCGGAGCTGTCGGAGCAGCGGGCAAGAATAAAGTTTGGAGGTTAAATGAAACCAACAGGAAAAATTATCCCAGGGGAGCTAGATAGAAAAGCGCTGCCGTGGAGGTGGCTGTGCTGTGGGTAAGCAGCAGCAAGCCGCGGCGGGGGCG
>NW_010398694.1:0-743 GCF_000710305.1 Buceros rhinoceros silvestris
GACCCTGTAGAGACAACCCCCTCCCCGGAGATCCTTGTGTCGAGGGCCTTGCAGAGGACCCCCACCCTACATGGGGATCTCACTGAGTAGCCCCGACCATGTAGGGGTCCCCACGAGTGCCCCCTCCCCAGCTGCCACTGCATGCCCTCCCCACCCCGCGGTGGGCACAGTCGCCATTGCAGTGACTCCCACCAGCCACCCAGAGGGACCCTTCCTCCCCCCTCAGCAAAGCACCGCCCTGCCCCGGGGTTACCCCAGCCCAGGCACGTGGACACCCAGAACCAACGCATGTCCCCAGAGGACTCAGAGTGCTGCGCACCCCCAAAGCCAGCACAGAGGGTCTGGACACAGCGCCCTGGGGCAGAGGACAGGCTCTCCCAGCTTCTGGGGCGGCTCTATTCCTCTGATCAACCAGTTTCTCTCCACACCACCACCAATGCCTGCAGTGGCCCTGTGTCCCATCTGCAACCATGATCCTCCATCTCCACATCTGCACGGGCACATCTGGAGTGCCTGCCTGGCTCCTCCCCATCTGCCAGGGGAACATCAGCAGGACAGGCAGGTGTGACTCGAGGAGGGAGGGGGTCAGCACCCTGCCTGTCTCTGTTTTACAGGGAAAGGTCTTGGTTCTGGCTCTGTAAACTGTTCATTCTGCAGCTGCTGGAGTGCTGCCCACTGCGAGATCCCCAATGCCCCCGCTCAGAGGTGGCCACCTCTGGTACCCAGCAGGTGCCTGCGCACAC
>NW_010398694.1:922-1134 GCF_000710305.1 Buceros rhinoceros silvestris
GCGCAGCCAGCCAGACTGGCCCAGGGCTGCAGGCTCCAGCAGCAGCTCCACCCGCCCATCAGGCACGGAGCTGGGGCTGTCTGCCAGGGGTTTTCCGAACCAGCTCGCACTTGGACAACAGGATGCAGCAGTGCCCGCATGGCACAGTGCTGGGAGCGGGAGAGTGGGTGACCTGCATTCACCCCCTGGAGGTGGTCTCAGTTCGAGAAGCC
>NW_010398694.1:1361-1732 GCF_000710305.1 Buceros rhinoceros silvestris
GTGGCCACTGCCACGGGCTGCTATTTCTGCCGGTCCCTCTGACAGCGAGGGCTCATCAAAGCCAGGAGGACCCTGCCCGCCCAACGGGTCAGGCTTGTGCTTCCAGGCAGGGACTGGCCAGCAGCCACCCTACCAAGAGCAGATGGGACCTTGGGCTGAGCCCCGCAGAACCGTGCCTGGGGCTGCGTCCGGTCCATCATGGCTGGGATTCAAGGCTTTAATCTATGTGACAATCCTCAAACAGAAATAGCCCCCAAACCACTGAGAGCTGGAGAGATTTACAATGCAGCCTGGATCTGTCCAGGAAATGACTAATGGCGCTTCCGTCGGCCCTCCCACCCTCAGGCTGAGGGACTGCACAAGCAGGCATC
>NW_010398694.1:1863-3028 GCF_000710305.1 Buceros rhinoceros silvestris
GAGCCTGACTCTGCCCGGGCAGCCCCAGGCGACAATCCCGGCTGGAGCAGCACCTGCTGCAAACGCCCTGCTCCAGCAGAACAGGCAGAGAGGGCTGTATCCATCCGGGGAGTTCAGAGTCACAACGACAGTCAGATGGGTCCTGGAGCATGAGCACAGCAGCTCCAGGCACCTGCCCCAGGACGGAAATCGTGGCTCCACCATGACAAGCAATGAGATCAGCCCAGGAGCAACCGGCTGGGCTCCGGGCTCCTCCTTTCCTTCAACCCACCCTGCGCCAGAGTATCTGTTGCCGCTGCAAGGACCAGGGAGTTTCCAGCTTCCCCCGCGTCCTGGACTGCTGTCGCCCCTGGTCTCCCAGCTGGGCTCCGCAGCTTTGATTCAGGGACACCAGGGACAAGGTGGGGCTGGTGAGGGGAAGAAGTGGATGAAATTACCATGAGTCACAAAGAGCCGAGGAGGAGCCGCTGAGGTCTCTCACAGCACAAAAGACAAAGGAGAAAGAGGGGTCAGGAAGGGAGACACAAAAACATCTGTCAAACAAAGGGCAGGAGAGGGGAGCACTGAAAGCCCGAGCTGGGAACTCAGCCATGCACACGGCAGGGTCACATCGAGCGGCTCAAGGCTAAGAGGAGAAGCATGGGTCCATGGGGCCTCTCCCAGTCTGCCACCAGCAGCGCTGGGCTCCTGGGGGACAGGCGAGGGTGGCCCAGCAGCCAGGGAGGCTGGCCTGTCCTCACAAGCACCCCAAGCCGCGGCAAGAACAGGACACACAGTGCAGAGCTGGCCCCTGAGGAGCACCCAGCACCCTGCGGTGAGGGGCTGAGGGCAGGCCAGGGATCACGCAGACCTTTGGCAGGACCCATCACAACCCACCTGTGGACCAAGAGCCCACAGGCTCAAATCTCGGCAGCTGATGCCCCAGCACAGGAGCCGGGGTGGAGGAAAGCGGTGTGGAGGAACACACTACGGAGGATGCTGGGCCCATGCTGGTCACCCAGCAAGGCCAGAAGATGGGCCACCAAGGGGCCTGCGTCAGAAGTCCGTGGCCAGGGATTGCTCCTGGAGGCTGGAAGAGCCTCTCAAGACGTGACACCATGGGAGACTGGCTCTGTCACCCTCTTGGTCAGGCTTGGAGGCTGCTGAAGCTGGACACGAAACAAGC
>NW_010398694.1:3126-3558 GCF_000710305.1 Buceros rhinoceros silvestris
AGCCATCACTGCTGCTGGTCAGTGGCTGCCACAGGCTTGGGCAAGGGTTTTTATAGGAACTTGGAAGAAGGGATCAAACAGCACCGCGAGGAAACATGGTGTGAAACTGAGAAATAGGCAAGTACAAATGCCCTGAAGAGATTAGGAATAAGAGCAGGAGGAACACAAAGCTCTGCCTGGAAAAATGCAGGTAGCGAGGAGCTAAGCCATCAGGATGGTCAGTGGCTGCCACAGGCTTGGGCAAGGGTTTTTATAGGAACTTGGAAGAAGGGATCAAACAGCACCGCGAGGAAACATGGTGTGAAACTGAGAAATAGGCAAGTACAAATGCCCTGAAGAGATTAGGAATAAGAGCAGGAGGAACACAAAGCTCTGCCTGGAAAAATGCAGGTAGCGAGGAGCTAAGCCATCAGGAACACAAGCGACATGTGG
>NW_010398694.1:3649-3965 GCF_000710305.1 Buceros rhinoceros silvestris
GCCTCGGGAGCTGGTGAGGACCCGTGAGCCACGGGAAGCCTGGAGCCAGCACAGAGGAACACTTTGGATGTGGCCCCACACGCCCGAAGGCGCTAGGGAAGGAGCCCAAGCTCTGCCGTCTCCTCTCCGCAGCTGTGCCTGTGCCATGCAGGCAGGAGCACGCCTGGCTGGCAGCAGGCTCTGCTCTGCACAAGCACCCCCAAAGGCCCCGGCTTCCCTCTGACCACACAGTGCCTCCCGCCGCCTTCCTCCCGCCGACGCCACCACTCCGGGCACAAAGCGAGAGCAATGCCACAACCGTCGCTCCATGGTGACT
>NW_010398694.1:4345-6835 GCF_000710305.1 Buceros rhinoceros silvestris
TTAAATGCTCCAGATGGTAATTGTCAGGATTATTCTTGCTTTCCCCCCCCGCCCAGTTTTCTGGTAAGACACAGCCATAAACGGTTGAAAAAGTGCACTGGCCTCCCCCACCCCAAACTCCATTACACACCTGCAGAATCATTCACGTTCATTTTCTCTTATTAAATCAGCTTCTCTGCTGAGGAGAAAAAAAAAACCACACTTTTCTTGAGAAAAGATATGAGTTGAGTATTTTAGAAATTATAATCCAATGAGTCGTACTCTAACACCAGGAAAAATAGAGGAAAAAAAAAAATCACAGAGAGTTACAAACTCTTTCAAGAAGATTTTACAGCGACGGGGACAAATCAGTAATGCCTCCATCAAAGCGAGTCACGCCTCGCCAGCCTGGCGGAGCTCCCTGCCCGTGCCAGCAGGAACACCCTGTTTCACCCGGTGAAACACGGAGCAGGGCAGGCTGCTTGCCTTTCCAAGCACCCTTTGCAGGAGCCCTCACAAGGGGTTGCACAGTGCAGCCACCTTCACTGTGAGCAACAGCGTTCCCTGCCCCGCTCTCCACCATTCCCGGTGTTACAGCGTCTAAGCCACCCTCCCCGCCGCCTCTCACACAGCCCTGTGGCGAGGGCAGCCACGCCACGGGGATCACCCCACGCTGCGCTGCTGACACTGCTCTGGCGTCGCCAGAGCTCTCCACAGGGCTCCAGTTCCCGCCGGGTCAGAGGCAAGGCACCCAGCCAGGACAATCCTGGAACGAGTACAGCACTAGCAGGACCTACAAAGGTGCAGTGGGCAAGATCTGAAGATGGGCAGCCCCAGGACATGGTAAGAGCAGGAAGAAGAAACCACAGCACTCAGCAGCAGGAGTGCCCGCTGGAACTGCTCCTCCGGGTGGCACCTCCGGGGCTGGGGCTGGTGCAGCCAGAGGGAGCCCAGAGAGGGGTGCCAATACCTGCAGCTGCTGTCAGCACTGGCACCAGGTCCTGCAGCCTCGGATGAGAGCCCAGCACCGCTCGGAGCCCGGCAGTGGGAGACCAGGGGCTTGCTCCATCCATCCTCAGGGACAGGGCTGCTGGCACCCCAGGTGCCACATCTGGAACCCTCTCACCAAACTCCTTCCCCCAGGTCTCCTCTCACTCTCTGCGCTTCCTGGAAAGCTGTTTCAGACCCTTCTCTGCTGTGAAGTGGCCTAATTTTTAGCCCACGTATTCACGGCTACTTCACCGCACTCGCGTCAGCATTGTCTGCCAGCCACGCAGCTCCTCGCCTCCTTTGTTTATGTAAGTGTTCATACACGTACCACAGGCAGCAGTTGGAGACACACACAAGCTTCACTGTGAAGGCTAAACAAGTGCCACCTGCCTGGCCCTTCTTGCATGGCAGACCCCTTCCTTGCCCCAGGGACACGCGTGGGGGGACTGACAGACCCAGGAGGGGCCTGGGAGCGGTCGCAGGTTGGGTTCATACTTAGGGACACACAATAATGTGCTTCAAAAAGAGTCCTGCATGTGGCTCGTGCCTGTCCAGGCTTCAAAACCCTGGTCACCCAGCGCGTTGCAGGGAGGTCTCGGCTCTCGCCCCGCAGGGAGGTGGGACAGCAGCAGTCCCACCCTCTGCAAGGAGCGGTTAAAGCCAAACAAGGATGACAGCAGCTGACCCCTCCACAGCAACAATCTCCCCCAGCCAAGGGGGGAGTCAAGTCCCTGCAGAGGGGCAAAGCAGAACTGCAGGGGCTGGTGGCCACCCAGGCATGATGGCTTGCAGAAACCTCCCAGTACCAGACTACCACAGCAAGCAACACTGCCTGCCGGGACCAGCGGATCTCCCCGGTGGAACAAGGGTTAAACTCCCTGCCCAGCACCTGCCTTCCCATGCACACACTGCTGGCGCTGCCTCCGCTCACACGCCCAGCCCTCTGCCATGAAGCAGCTGCTCTAGCACCTGATGGCCCCAGAACAGGGATGGGGAAAAGGGGAGGAGACCCACGGCTTGAAATGAGAACAGATTCATTTAATGAAACACCAAACTAATCCTAACACTCATGCCGGTATAGAGCACACAAAGTTACACCCAGCCCAGGGAACGTAGGGCACTCTATAAACGGGGCATCTCTCACCTGGAGGCAGAACGATGAGACAGTCCCTCCAGGGATGGCAGCGCTCCGGGAGAAGCAGGAGGAGCATGAAAAGCCCTGTCCTCATCCAACTTCCCCCGTTGTACTGAGAGTGAAGTTTATGGGATGGGACTCAGCTGTTTATGGGGTGGGGTCCCCTGTAGCCAGCTGGGGGCAGCTGCCCTCTTTGTGCCCCTCCTGCCTGGCTCCAAGCCTGCACACCATGACTGGCCTGGGGTCTGTCCCAGCAAGAGCAGGACAGCAGGGACTCCGTGACTCCCTAAAGGCCTGGTCCTGCGAGGAACAGGGTCTCCTGGGACACACAGGTGTGGGAGCATCTGGCTCACCACATCCCCAGGTGCACCAGCAAGGGCTGGGGC
>NW_010398694.1:6911-7791 GCF_000710305.1 Buceros rhinoceros silvestris
ACAGGTGTTGGAGCATCTGGCTCACCACATCCCCAGTTGCACCAGCAAGGGCTGGTGCTTTGGGCATGGCACAGGCAGCTGCCGGCAGCTGCTCTCTGACACAAGCTCTGCTGTCCTGGGAGAGACAGGATGGAAGGGAGCAACAGCCAGCACAGCACCGACTCAGCAGGCACCAAGTCCTCGAGTCACGCTGGTGCGTGGGAGAAGCACCTTCAGCCCAGCTCTCCCCCACGGGCACGTGCTGGCAGGACACAACTGGCACCAGGTCCCTGTGCTCGGGGCTCCTCACCCCGCAGCGGGGCTGTGGGTGGGTACAGCAGCCTCACAAGTGGGGGCCAAGGGGACACCCAGCACCCTGGGGTGGATGAAAGAGCAGCGCTACTGGGACCACTGGGAATAGGCCATGTGCCATGGGGCTGTCCTGGCTACAGCAGGGAGAACTCTTGGGGTCTGCCTCTGTCTCCCTGCCAGCGAAAGCGCTGACTAGGACAGACTTCACCTGCCTTACTCCACATCAGCATTGAGGCAGCTGTGCTGGGACAGGGCAGCACGTCCACCCCCGCCCTGCACCAGCATGGCCTCTGCCCTGCTAGACCCTGCAGACATGGACACAGAGCCCAGGCAACGCCTGCCCCTCCAGAGACCAGACCCGATGCTTGCCCCAGCTTCTCCCACCCCAGGCTCCACTCCTGCAACGGCCCCGAGCCCAGCTCCGGCTCTGTGTGCAGGTACTGCGGAAGCTCTCAACTCCCGAGTCCCTCCAGGACCAGGAACCCCTGGGTTGTGTTTCACAGCCCTGCCCGGAGCCCCCAGCCCTCCCGCGCTGCTGCAGGGAGTCAAGCCCTCCCCTCAAAGGACCGGGGAGCATACGCTCTCGCTT
>NW_010398694.1:7969-8224 GCF_000710305.1 Buceros rhinoceros silvestris
GTTACTGATTTACCAGGGCGCTGCGGCTGCAGCTGGAACACGGTCGATGGTTGCAGGCACTGTGGAAGGCTCAGTGGCCTCGCGGGGGGGACGGGGAGCGGGAGGGCCTGTGCTGGCCTGAGGTCAGGGGCCTGTGCTGGCCTGAGCTCAGTGCCCTGCACAGGGTGTTGGGAGGCTGAGGCTCTCACAGGCCACCTTCCCAGGGCTGGTCCTCAGCATCCTGCCAGCTCCGTGCCCAGGGCTGCCAGGCAGGGC
>NW_010398695.1:0-4654 GCF_000710305.1 Buceros rhinoceros silvestris
CACAGCCGGCGGGGGCTGCGCGGCTTTACCAGCCCTTTCCCCAAAGCCCGGTGATGTCACGCTGGTTTGTGAGTCATTTCACCAAATCCTGGTGACGTTCTATCGGTTCACAGGCCGGTCTGCAAAACCCGGTGGTGTGGCGTTAGTTTACGGGTGGTTTTAGTGAGCCCGGTGGTGTTACACGAGTTGACAGGTTACTCCGCAAAGCCTGATGGCACTGTTAGTTTACAGGCTGTTAATTTGTTTCGGAGCCTTGTGCGAGCCGAGGTTAATGAGGGACAGGTTAATTATTAATTATTAAGCCGTCCCTGCCATGTCTCACGGAATCATTTATCTTTGAAAAGGCCTTTGAGCTCATGGCATCCCACCATCTCTGTGCCCCATCCCTGGATCCATCCCAGTGCTGAGCTGGGTCAGCTCACTCACCTGGCATCTGCTGGGCCATCGCAGGCCAAAGGAGGAGGGATCCCACACGGAGACTTGCGAGCAACAGTTTGCACCCCTCACGTGATAATAACGTTTTTGGTGGTGTTTTTTTACAGCGTGCCAGCACTAATGCTCCCGGCAGCCAGCAGCTTCCCCCCGGACGAGGAGCCCCTGATGGAGGAGGCCTTGGTGAACAGATACAGCCGGCAAAAGCCAAGTGACCACTTCCATGGGGCCTACACTATATTTTTCCTCCTGGGCATCGGGTCCCTGCTGCCCTGGAATTTTTTCATCACTGCAAAGCACTACTGGATGTACAAGCTGCAAAACTGCTCGGATCAAGCAGACCCGACGGGACAGGCAGTGTCAGATCTGCGGGTGAGTGTGCTGCTTCAAGGTAAAAAAAAAGCCTTGGTTTTCTTCCTAACCTGCTCTTTTGTGCCCTCTACTTCCTCAGAAGGTGAGTGAAAGTCCTCTGGATTTTTGTCTGCTGCAAACCAGGGGTAGAGGTTTATTTGGGGAGCATAAATAGCTGCAAGAACAATGCTTAAAACATCAAAGGCGTAGTGCTTTGTGGTCTGTCTTCTACCCATGAAGTGCTAAGGTTTAAGGTGAGTTTAAAAAATAGGGCTTATCCTGCCCCATGAGCCAGGCTGCCTTTCAAAGGACAATTTCTACAGTGCAAAGTAAAAAAAGCGTAGTGTTTTTTCTTTGTCCTTCATGCTTGGTGAACCCTGAGCCACGCCGGGCTCTCTGCTTTCCTAGCCGAACTCAGCCACAACTCGCTGCGGGCTGGGACATAAATTGCCCTGAACTTCTGGCCCCGTGGTGGGGCACTGAACATGTTTTAGGCGGTTTCTGCCTTGCACTAGCACGTCATTTGGAGGTGTCAGCAAACCTTTGCTGTGGCACCAGCCCTGGAGCACATCACTTGTGGTAGTCTAAAGACCCCACCGGATGCTTTACTGCTTTTCCTTCAAGATCTGGCAGGTGTGACCAGAGTATCTGCTTGCAGCGATAAACATCTGGCTGTTGGCATATGGCACGGGGAGCTTGTCACAGGGCGATTGATGAGCTGGCCTAGGGGTGGCAGGCTTGATGGCCTCTTTTTTTGCCAAAAAAGCCGCTTTCTCTTGTTTCTCCTACTACAGCAGGATTGTGCCCCCTGACAAAGCAATGATGTTTCTTTGTGGCTGGAAAAAATGTTGGCGTGATGAGACTATGTCCCATCCTCCTCCCACTGCTGAGCTTGTTCAAGTGGTTTGGGCACATTTTATTTTATATAAACACAGAGCCGGGTGTGATGCCTGTGTTTTCTCTATGACTTCTCACACCAGTACAGCATCCACGGCTGTTGTCGTTTTAATAGTTGTTAACCCAACCGCGTTTTTGACGAGGAGGAAGCAGTGCGTCCCTGATGGTGCTTGTACCAGGGTGCTGAAGTACCAGCGAGCTGGTGTGAATCGAAATACTGGGTGGATTACAGTGGTAGAGACCAAGCCCCCGTGGTGCCCAAAGACCACAGATAGGCAGCCGCTGTGCTAGTGAGGATGCTCAGAGAGGGGGCGAAGGGTGCTCTGCTGCCATGTGGCATGATGTCCTCTCACACTGCCGGCATCCCACCCACTTCTCGTTGCTTCTATGTCACACGTATCCAAGGCAATTCTCGAAAAAGCTGTTTTCAAGTGGAGTAAGTATCACCTGGGGTCTTCCTCCGAAAAACTCGCACGCCATTCCTAGTCAGATCGGCCATGACTTAGTTGAAAAGATGTTTCTCCTCTTTCTGTGTGGCCATGGCACAACGCTTTTTACCTCCTCCGGTGAAAAGCAACCTGGCTTTTCTGTGGCAGTGTGACCAAAACCAAACCAGTTGGCCCCGTTTCTCCCTGGGATGGCGAACTGTGGTGCTGCGGCAGGAGGGCTTACCCGCAAACAGAGCTCAGCTCTGGAGAGATGGCAGCTTACTCTTGGCTCCAGCCTGCTCACTGCTGCTAATTTCATGCCCTGTGCTCCAGGTAACGCTCCGGTGCCTTCAGCCACCACTGTGGGCCTGGATTGCTTTACTAGCCCAGCGGAAAAGAGCCAGCCCGAGTCTGGGCTGGAGCAGAATAAAAACTACTTAGCAAAACCATCTTGAACACCAGATGACACCACTGACTAATTTGCCACCACAATGCTTTGTTCTTGGGGGGTTTTTTGGTTTTTTTTTTTAAGGTTCTAAGTGCGCTGAGTACATCATGCAGCGTCTTTGAAGATGCTGTAGTTAATATAGGGTCAAACATCTCCATTATGTGCCTCAGCTCCATGGCTGAGGGATGACGCTTTCCTCCGTGAGTGGTGGAGGGAGGAGGAAGGTGGCTTTGGGTTGGGAGGAAGATGCCAGGTTTGCTTTGAGGTATTTATTATTATTCTTAGCCAGGAAGGTGGTGACAGTCTTTCAGTGCTGGTGTTTCTTCTCTGAAACCACGTTGGTGATAGGAAGCTCAACCCATGCAAGCAAGGGATGCCTGGAGGGGTGAGCCAGTCCATCAAGGAGGTCTCAGCAGAAAGGGAGAAGAACTAGGTGTATCTTGCATAGCCAAAAAATTGCTCTGAAAGCATGTGTGTGATGGGTGGGAGTACTCACACAGGGAGAAGAGTTACCGTCTGGGCTGGATTAACACCTAATGAACGGGAACAAAGAGGGGAGATGAGATTGGAGCCTCATGCTTTCCCTTGATCTAGGCACGGATTAATTTGCCACCCAATCTTCTGCTGCTGCATTAAAAATGTAGCATGAGGGCTTTCCTTTTTCACAGAAATAACAGCAGTTGCAACCCTTCTACCTAGCTTTTCTTTCCCAGCAGGCTTTGGCCATGGGTGAGGCAGGATAAAATTTCCCAGTGCAGTGCAGGCTCCTCAATTTCTTAAATGCTTTCCCCAGTTCTTTTCCAACTGCTGGTGCGAGCACATTTGTTGGGAACGAACGAACATTTCCCCAGGGTGCTCAAAATGCAGCATCTCTGCTGGATTACTTCAGGTACACTTCTGCTTGGTGGAAAGAGTTGTAAAGTCTTTTCTCCTCCCTAAAGAAAAAGAAGATTAACTTGGAAATGTATTAAATATCTGCAGGCTGGTCTGGAGGTTTGTTTTAAGCAGGCTGGTAAATAAGTCTTAGTTTTAGCAGCCGATGTTGCATTTTGCTTTGTCTTTTCTCCTCTAATTCGTCGTATGGTTGTAGAGCTTTGAGCCTCCTGCTTCACCAAGCTGATGCAGTAAGTGCAGGCATTTATGTCTCTGTCTAGGACCCTCTAGGAGTGATTATGAGATTTCCTGTTGTTTACAGTAAAGCTCCTGATAGGGAAGAATAAATGAACGTGCTTGTAAACTGATTAAAAGACTATGATGCAAAGCTGCAAAAAAAACCCCCAAGAAACTAGTGAGCAGAGAAAACGTATGAAGTGCCTCCTGGTGCTGGGACATGACATGGCCCCGTCTCTGTAGCTTGGTGACTGCAGAAAATGAAAGCCCATCGCGATGGGGGTGGATATGTAGGTCATCCTCAGTGCGAGCATTGTCCTACCTGCTAGATGAGATTCCCACAGGAAAAAAAAAGGGATTAGCACCTCGAGAGGAGGAGACAGAGCAGACACGCTTTAACAGCGAAATACATAAAAGGGATTGAAAATATAAGTGTTTGGCTGCAATCTTGGCAAAGAAATTGCTCTGTCTCTGCTGTGGTTATTGCTTTCTGTGTGCCCAGCCTGACCTCTGTGTGAATATTGACCGATGCCGCAGCTGACTTTCTCGGGTGATATACAAGTCCCCAGGGTAAATGTATGTTGAGTCTCAATATTGTTTCTCAATGAGTCCTGTGCACACAGGGAGGGAAAATAATGCTCCCTGTGTCCCCACTTAGGCTGTTTTTGCTTGAGCACGTTCTCAGGCGTGGTGTCCCAGTCGCTCTGGGTGGAGTGGGATGCACAGGTTTGTTAGCCATTGTGGCTTTCAAGGCAGTTAGCGAATGATAGCAATGCTTTTGTGTCCTCATTTATAAAAACCAACCTTCATGGAGCTCAGGTAGGATAAAATGCTCAGGAGGTTTGTCCAGGATGCCAGAGTCAGCAGGAGAAGTTCAGATCTTCTTTTGGGTGCTGCCCCATGGGGCCAGTGAGGCAGTAAGGCAGGTATTTCCTTGATCATTGCTTCCAAGTTTGTGGTGTCCCTAATTTTGTGAAATATGCCAGCG
>NW_010398695.1:4836-17942 GCF_000710305.1 Buceros rhinoceros silvestris
ACATGTGCTGCAATGAGGTGGACACCTACGTTGTGACTCCTCATGTGCGCTGTATCGTGCTGGATTTAGGACCCAAAATTCATGTGCTGTGCTCCCACGCACACCTTTTTTTCCTTCTTTTTTCCTTTTTTTCCCTGTCAGGACTTTTTTGAGAGTTACATCTCCATCGCTTCCACTGTGCCCTCGGTGCTGTGCCTGGTGGGAAACTTCTTGCTCGTCAACAGGTGAGTGCTGCTCCGTTCCTGCGTCTGTTTGCCGTGGCTCTCCCCAGTTTTGCCTTTGTCACTCCTGCCTTTCTCTGGCTTCAGCTGTGGCTCCCAAATCAGCCTCAAACAGCCCGTGGGGAAAAGCTTTAGAACAGGGAGATAAAGCACTGGAAAACCATGCTGTCCTCTCGTGGGCAGGGTGAAGCACCCTGCTCCCCACTGGCAGCACCCATGCCTGGAGTCGGCTTGAGTTGTGCTGCTGTACGTAAATTCCTGACAGATTCCTTCATTAATGGCTTGGGAAGGAAAGCCTGTGTGTGCAGGCATGTGGTCTTTCCTTCTAAAAATGCCATCATTGTCACTGGAGCAGCAGACGATGAGAGCCAGGCTTGTCCAGGCAAGAGTAACACCTTGCTTTGGTCCTATCAGCCACTGAATTGGTTTAGGAAACAGACTAAGCTTGACTTAAATCTAAAATAGCCTCCTCTCCTCATCTGTGCCCTTCCTTATCCCAGATCAACCTCCTGTGCGTTTGCAGGCAAAGAGGAATGTGGTTTTGTGTGCTTAATCTCCAGATCAGAGCTGCTGGTCCGGCTCCCTGCCTCTCTCCCTCGCCCCCCTGTCCTGCCCCCAGGCCAGCCCATCCAGTCTCCTGGCTGGGAAGTAAGCCACGTCCATGCTGAGAGTACTGCTTATCCTGTATGACGTGCCTGGGGTTGCTTTCACCCAGCCTGCCGTGTTTCCCAGGCAGGCGTTATTGCTGCCATTGCTGTACATAGCTCTCGATTTCTGGGAGAAACATGGGAGATCTCTGGGAGAAACAGCTTGGTTGGGTATAAAGGCTTAGTCCTACTAATGGCAGAAGTAGAAATCACAGAGTTAACATTTCTGTTCTTTGATCCTTCTCACAGCGGAGGAGCTGGCATGCTCTGCATCACACCTTCACATTATAGCTTTAAATGTAGGGGTCTCTCCTTCCCCTTGTCCCCAGGGTGACCGCCAGTGTCCGGATCCTGTCCTCCCTCTTTCTCATGCTGGCCGTCTTCCTGGTGATCACAGTGCTGGTGAAGGTCGACACCTCCACCTGGACCACCAATTTCTTTGCTCTTACCATCATCTGCGTGGTTGTCGTCAGCAGCGCCTCGACCGTCTTCTCCAGCAGCATCTTTGGTCTGAGCAGCTGCTTCCCCATGAAGAACCTGCAGGCTCTGATCTCGGGTTGGTGTCCCCCAGCTGTGCTGTCCCAATAGGATCATGCTCTTGGGTTTTCTGTGGTTGGATGGTTCTTTCGCTCCTGCATGTGGAGTTTCATCACATGGGGTTTATTTTAGTAAAACAACTTTGCCTTAAAGATAAAGGGAAGTTGCTAAAGGAGAAACATGCTTGGTCATGTGAGCCTAGACTTTCATTTCTCTAAATACCCATAAACCAAATTGCTGAGGGCTCAGCAGAGACGAGGAGAGAGATGGTCCTTCACGGTCTGTGCCCGGGGGCTGAACACACTGCAGAGCAGCTCCAGCCAGCGTGATGGCTTGACCTGCTTATTTGTTCTGTGCAGGCAGAAGGGGGAAAGGAGACATGTCTCTCAGCTCCTCTGCTTGCAGCTGGAGCAACTTTGGTTCAACTTTGCATTGTCTCCTCCTTTCTGTTCAGCATTTCCGTGTTCTTCTGTGAGTGATGAGGGGCACGTTGGGAGCCGTGAGTGATGAGCTCCCTGGAGGTTTGATAACATTATAAATGTGCTGTGGAACGGCTGACAAACTAGGGGGAAAGGGGGAAAAAAAACAAGACAGAGAAATTTTTCCAGGGGCCAAGACAAGAGTGTTTAATGAGTTTAGCCCACTGGGGTAATCACCACATCCCTGAGACGACATAACCTGTTGCTGGTGGCTTGAATTCCCATCTGGGGGAGTGCAGAAGAGAGGTAGTTATAGGAAGCCAGTGGAAAGCCAGGGATAGGCTTTGGGCAGGGTTTGGACCTTCTCTGCAGGAGTCGGCACATGCAAGCCCAGCAGGCTGGGTCGCATCCTGACCCTTGGGCAGTGCTGTGGCTGTATTGGAAAGGGATGCAGGATAGGACATGGGCTGTGATGCAGCCCCACAAATAGCTGTGTTGCAGTGAGGTGAGGAAATGGGAGATGAGGTGGTGTGTGCAGTTGCACCCTGAGCTGGGTTTGGGGACCAGTATGTGGGGCAGGGATCTGAGCTGCTTCTCCTGGGGACTTTGTACATGCCAGGAGGTGTTAATAAGAGGATGCTGCTGTTTCTGCGTTCCCATCTGCACCAAAGTCCTCTTCACTGGAGATGCTGTAGGTTGCTCTCTTCCACGTCGGTGTTCCTCATCTGCACCCGTGTCGGTCAGGCTGGCTCAGCCCTGGGCACTGAGATCCAGCTCTCTGGTCCCCTGCACAGGTCAAGCCATGGGCGGCACGATCAGCGCCATCGCCTCCTTGATAGACCTGGCAGCAGCCCCCAATGTTACTGACAGTGCCTTGGCCTACTTCTTCACTGCCGACATCTTCATCATCATCTGCATCATGGTGTACCTCCTCCTTCCCAGGCTGGAGTACTCCAGGTGTGTGCACCGCCTGCCATGGACATCCCACAAGCATGGGTCGGGAGCGTTTGCAATATTCATGCCAACCAGGGTTGCTGGGGGGACCCATAGGATGCTTGCTGTGCTGGTCCTTACCCTGTCACCCCCCGGCATGCCACCTCACACCCCACATGCTGTGGCTCAGGCACTGTGCGGTGGCACCAGCCATGCTTCCGCATTTGACCAAAACCACAGACTGAAACTGGGTGCCCACCCCAGCATGTGATGAATTTCTGGCAAGCTGCCCCAGGGCAAGAGGGGTGCTGATGCCAGAGCTTCCAAAACATGTGAAGTCAGTAGAGGGCAATAATCTGGAAGCAGCCAGCCAGGCAGCTCACCATAGGGCATCCTGATCTGCAACATCTTGCACTGATGTGCATGAAGCATTGTCCTTGTTGGTGCTTGCAACCCCCAAAACCACCTGGCTCCCCAAATGCCTGCACGCAGTAGGTCCCCCCTTTGAACCACTGAGGGTGTAAAGGGATCCCCATGGTGAGAAGAGGGGGTGGTGGCTCCCTGAGGGTCAGTTCTCCATACAAGGAGGTGTGATGGGGTTACTGCAACTGCCTTCTCTGGGTCCAGTGGACATCCCTGTGTCACCAGCTTCTTTCCTGGTCTCCCTCCAAGTCTCAGTTTGTCTTTCCCCCTAACTTGGCTAATAATCTCCCTCTTTCTCTTTTCCCAGATATTACATGAGCAGCCAGAAAGAGAACCCGTCTCTGGCCACTGTGCCACCCGACAGCTCTGCGGAGAATGAGGCAGAGCCAGAAGGCACTCCAAATACCTCCTTCCTTGCAAAAAGCACTGGCATCCCCCCACTACGCCCCATCCTGCAGAAGACCGCCCTCCTTGGCTTCTGCCTCTTCTACGTCTTCTTCATCTCCATCATCATCTTCCCTTCTCTCTCCTCCAACATCGAGTCGGTCAGCAAGTCCTCGGGAAGCCTGTGGAGCACCAAGTACTTTGCACCGCTCACCAGTTTCCTTCTGTACAACTTTGCTGATTGGTGTGGGAGGCAGATCACTGCCTGGATCCAGGTGCCCGGCCCCAAGAGCAAGCTGCTGCCTGCCCTCGTCCTCCTTAGGACAATCTTCCTCCCTCTCTTCATCCTCAGCAACTACCAACCCCGGGCTCACATCTGGACAGTGGTCTTCAACCAAGATATCTACCCAGTGGTCTTCACAGCGCTGCTGGGTCTGAGCAACGGCTACCTGGGGACACTGGTCATGGTCTATGGCCCCAAGATCGTGCCAAAAGAGCTGGCTGAGGCAGCAGGGGTAGTGATGACATTTTACCTCATGCTGGGGCTGGCTGTGGGGTCCTCCTGCTCCATTCTCATCGTCCATCTCGTGTAGAGGAGCAGCTGGGGGGGTGGTGGATTGCCCTCAGTTTGTAGTGTTGCTGTTGTGTATTTGGTTTTTTTCCCCAAAAAGCCAGACGTACCCTGGTGTTGGGCCAGGCTGCCTGTCTTGGCATCTCCCATCCAGAGGTGTCCCCTGGGCTTGGGAGGTCCCATCGGACATTCATCACTCCCCACCTCGATCAAAGCAAAGGGACCAAAAAAGCCTCGTCCTCCCCAGGGAACTCAGGGATGCACCGGGAACACAGGGAAACCTGTCCCTCACCCCAGTGCCAGTGGGCAAAGTCCCACCATGCTGGTTTTAATCTCAAACCGGGGCTTTTGTTGGCACTTTGCTGTGCCAACTCATAACACTCGTTATGAGTTTAGCCCCACAGTGTTTTGGTAGATCGTGGGGAAAGTTCCCCTTCATCAAGCTGTGATGGTGGTGGTGAGCACTTTCAAGCAAGTTTTGGGAGCGGATAGCAGCCACGTCAGGGAGCAGGGCACTGTTTTGGGGAGATTTCATTCATTCATGCCACAAAAAAGCATATATAAGGGAAACATCTCCACTTGGACTTCTGCTTGCTTTAATTTTTCTGATTAAGGGATCATCCACCTCCCAGTATGGTGCTTCTAGTGCCAGGGCTGTATGTCGTGGCCGACCTGAGACCATTTCTCCTGCTATGACCACAGTGTGATGGTTGTAGACAACAACTTACCTATCTGCAGCTTTCCCCAAGGAAAGCAAAATCCTAAGTGGTCCTAACCTAAAGTTTTTAAGGTGCCTTTAGTCTTTAGTCTAGATGAGAAGGTCTATAAAAGTCAGAGAGAGGTATTAGAGAGGCTCTGATGTGATGCTCTCGGCAGAAAGCTGCTTAATTTATGTAGACAGGTGGCATGGGATCCCCAGAGGGGTGAGCTACTGTGAGACCCAAAAATATGGCCCACCCAAAGAGGACTGGCTTTTAAAGTCACTTGAATTTCCATACGCAAATGCAGCCTGGACTAAATACAATTATTGTGTTAGTTTTTTCCAGTTGGGTGGATTTACGGTGTAGGAGAGGTCAGCTGGTAAGCAAGGATGTAATGGCATAACTTGGCCTTGCAGCTGATGCCTCAAGGATGCTGTCTACAGGTAAAACTTCAAGACTGAGT
This sequence comes from Buceros rhinoceros silvestris, assembly GCF_000710305.1. NCBI lineage: Eukaryota > Metazoa > Chordata > Aves > Bucerotiformes > Bucerotidae > Buceros > Buceros rhinoceros. Next base: position 10,136 of record NW_010398695.1, read on the forward strand.
TATTAGCAGATGCTCTGTTAGCGGGATGATCTGTCAGCATCTCCTGCTTGACCGAGGAATGGAGAAGGTGCTGGTCTGGGTTTCCAGGCCATCTCCTTGCTGTGCTGGACGTGGAGGTTAGAGAGGGAGGATGTGGGGCTGGTGTCTTTCCACCCGCGGCTGCCCTGGCTTTGCTGGGAGAATAGCAGGACTGACAGTAGTTATTGCCATGGGGTGACATGTAGGCTTGGTGGGTGTTGTTTCTTCAGATAAATCCTTTGCAGTGTTTAGTTTGGGCTCGTTGGCAATACACACGCAGTTTTGCTTTATGGCTGATTTTTGTTTAAACATAAAATCCAGGCACATGTGGAAAATTTACAGGGTGTGCAGTGCCAAGGAGTGGCTTTACAGCACATGACTTTGCACATGTAGGCTCTTAATCCTGTTGGTTCGGTAGGTTTGCGGCCGTTCAGCCCCTCATGCTTGGCCAGGGGCTTCTTTGGCCAGTATTGACACAAGTGAGGGTCCACCTCACCTTGAAGGACAGCCCAAGGGCTGAGGGGTAGCAGTGCTGCTCCTGGGAGTAGGTGCTCCCGTCGCCTCTGTGGTCACTGGAGCATTGCCTGGAGTAATGTGGTAGTCAGCCATGGCTGAAAAGGCCAAGCCAACCTCATGTGGGCAAATGAAACATCCCTTTGTGGCCTTCAGTGCTTGCCACTTGAGAGCCTGCCACATGGTCTGCTCTCCTTAACTCCTACATTGTCCCCTGGGCCCAGGTATGATGAGATTCTGCTTGTTTGCTGAGAGGTTTGACCTCTGCTGATTCTCTCCCTCATGTTACAGACCAAATACCTCTTGAGACAGAACTTAATTATCTGGTACCATTGCTAATAAAGTTGATTCTTGATACTGTGCAACTGCTGGTGTCTGGCATGATTTCTTTTGGAGACACACTTGTAGCTTGCATTTTTCCTTCTGGTTATCCTTCTCTCCCAGCTTGGATTGTAAACTCAGAGAAATCGCTGGCCAGGGCCAGGTGAAGGAGCCACGAAAGAATTGCTTTGAGAGCCCAGTTATTCTAATTTAATATCTCCAAATGACCTGCAGGTAGGTGTGGAGAGCATCCTTCCTGCATCTGCAGGGGGAAGCAAGCAAAAAGGGGATTGGTCCTTTGTGTTTGCTGGCATTCAGCTAAGGGGAGTTAGAGAAATGAGGGGAAAAATCAATACAGGTTCAAATTGGGCAAGAATCAGGTCTGGTTATAAAGCAGGGAGTGCTGGTGGAGTGCTGCGGTACGGGGATGGATGCTGACAGGCAGCTTGAGCCATGAGCGTGCGGGTGATCCCCCTGCAAGAGGGGGCAGGTAATTTATAGGGTATCACGTGTAACGGCAGGGAAGTAATTACTGCTGTGGACTGCCTGGGCAAAGTCACATCTGATGCTCTGCACAGGCCATACCAAAGAGCTCAGGGTAAGAAAATGCAGAATGATGAGGGAAACGGTTGCGTGGCAGAACAAAGGATACTGTAGCTCAGATGCGTGAAACAAAACGCAACACCGTTTATTTCTTGATGGTTTTAAATACTGTATCTTTGATAAGGAATGCAGCTGTCAGCCCCAGCGTCCAGTTCAGGAATGGGGCGTGCTCTCTGCTCTACACCAGCATCGAGGTGAGACAGCTTGGGGGTCAATACCGTTCCTCATGGTATTTAGCCAGGAGATTACACCTTTTTCTTGCAGGTCTCAGAGTTTTACAAGAGGGAGTTACTGCCCAGGTCTTTGGACCCAGGACACCTGAGGTCCACAGGAAAACCTCAGGTATAGGCGGGGCTGGGAGTTGAGCTGGTCCATGGGTCTGTCCAAAACAGCACTGCCAGATTTTTATCCTTTGAGTTAACACTGTCCCCTCAACTGTTGGAAGACTAACAGCGTTGTAACTGTTTTCACCATCTTTCAGCCTAAGAGCTGGCCGGCGGGTGAAAGCCTATGTGCTCTCGGCAGGGCTTGGCCTCATCTCGCTGGTGGGCGTAAAATAAGCGATGCAGCCACTTGCAAAATTCATGAGGGTGGGCCCACGAAGTGCAACTAAATCAAAGATGGGCCACATCAAATCCCTGTGTGGTGCCAAGTGGTAGAGCCACTGTTTGCCCAGCACTTGAGTATCACTGGCAAAATGACACAGGGGCTGGAGAGCCCCCATGCCCCCCCAGCTCTGCGGACTTCTGGCATGGTCAGGGTGCTGCACCTGCCCCACGCTGGCTTCTCCGGTGGCCTCTGGTGTTAAATCCATCTGGCCGAGGAGAGATGGAAGCTGTGACCTGGCAAAGAAACACCAGGAAGACAGGAGGGCGCAGGGAGCAGACGGGGGTTGGATGAAAGGGCAGAAAGTGGAGGAGATGCATCTTTTGCAGCTTGTGCTCAAAGGAGACTAACTGATCCTATGCCTGATCTTTATTATTTGTGCTCGTTCCCTCAGCTTAGTGGTGGCAGCTACCCCCTTCCTGCTTCAGAGCTGGAGCATTTAAGCGTAGGTATTCGGGACTTTAAAGCCGAGAAATGCTCTCTAGGAGGAAAGGAACCTTTTGTTATGGGGTGATAGTCATCTCCCATCAGTTGCAAGTGACTTTCCCTCTTTCTCTCTGCTCTCCAAAGCCTCATCTAGCCTGTTCCCACTCAGTGGAGTGCCCCACAGGTTAGAAACGCTGTCACCTCGCCATCTGTGACACCAGCCTTTGCAGTAGAGAGGCTTTGGCACAGCACTGTTACCTTTTGGGAGGTGGAAGCATCTTTGAAACAACCTCGTTATCCTTCAGCATCGCCTTGGTGGCACCCAAAGAGAAGCTCTGCTGCCTCTTGGCTGCTCCATTTTACATGTTTTGGGCAGGCCTTATCCTTCCAGTGTTTTGCCGGGATGTTCTGCAGGTCAAAAGCCCAGACAGCTGCAGTGGTGTTGCCTTTGATGGCTGGACGGGGGGAGCAGGGGCTGCCAGGGTGCAGTACCCACCTGCCCAGCCCAGCAGCACAGATCATCCCTGCGTGTCTGCAGCCTTGCCTGTCCCCAGCATCCCGGCGAAGCTCCTAATGAGCTCTGGCTGTCCCCATGGCCAGCCAGAGGCCAGCGTGCATGACCTCATTCTTAATTACTGCCCCGCATCAGCTTCATTTGTATGGGCAGTGGAGTCCCCCAGCAGTGCTCTGTTCTGCATGGCCGCTCAGGCAGCATGCAGAGAGCCGTCGCCCCACCACAGACAAGGTGATGCTCTCCAACTCCATTTCCAATTTCCAAAATGCTGCCTCTTAGCCCTCTGCAGCCATGGAAAAGGTATTTTCAAGCTTTTTCATCTCTTGGCCCTTTTTTTCCTTTGCACATGCTTGCATGCATGGGATTGAAGCTTCCCAGCCTCCGCGGCTTTGTGGTGAGCATCTTCAAAATGCCAGTGGTCATCTTCAGTGGAGGCTCAGAGACAGCCACGATCCCCAGCAGACAAGCTGAGCTGATGCTGCCCCTCTGCGGGCACCCCAGATTAAAAAAACTCAGCTTTGAAACCTCGCCAGCCAGCTGCAGGCTTGCCCGGCTGCTGTTCTCCTTTTACATGTTTTATAGAGTAATTTGTACTATATTTACACGACGGTGATAAACAGTTTTTAAAATGGAAGCAAAGAAAATGCTTTTGAATGAATTGTTACAAAAAAGCCCTGTTTGCCATTCCAGCGGGGGGGGAAAAAAGGGATAAAAATCACCATCCTAGGGACATGCTGTTCGTCAGATCAGGGTATTTTTTCCCTTGATTTGTGTGCCTAATGTGAGGAGAAGAAGAAGTCGCAGATGCATGCTGAATTCTGCAGGGAACATATGCATGCATTTAAATCATTTACAGCATTTACTGGTGCAATTGTAAAGCACGTTATTTTTCTGCATTTGTAATTAGGCTCCAAACAGATGGTGAAGGACTGTAGCTTCTGATTAGACAGGCTTGTGCTCTGTTGGACGGCACTGTGAGAACAAACTGAGCTGAGAAAGTTTGCCTCCTAATTTATCATACCGTGGTGGGGGGGTAGAGTATCTGGGGCTGGCTGAGCACGAATTCCAGTGTGCCCATAGCAGGCTGGGCAGAGCCGAGCGAGCTGGCGGGTCTGCTCCTTCTGCCAGTGCTGCTTGCTGATGGATGGGGTGTGCACATGCGCCCCCCAGCTCAGCTTCAATTCCAGATTTTGTAAGCCCGCCTCACTCTGCACTGCACAGCTTCGGGTACCCGACAGCACAGGATGGAGCGTCTGCTTTGACAAATGCTTTTAATATGAAGCAGAAGGCTTGGGTTTGAGCAAAGGCTTTAAAGCGGGAGCAAGCTCCATGCTTGCGGCTACACGCAAGGAGCGAGCATACGTGTCTGGTGTTAGCTCTGCTTTTCAGTATCGCCTTTATTCCACCGCCCTGGTGAGCCCTTGGCTTGGCGAGATGAGTAGAGCTCTCCTGCACCTCTACCGGGTGCAACCTCGGGAGCTGCAACAGCAACGTGTAGTTGGCCCATTGGATCTTCAATACCTGGGTCCCCTTTTAAATGCATCACCTTGGAGGCTGCATTTTTGACTATAAACAGCAGCCACAGCTCTTCACAGCCAAGCTGCAAGTACCGCCATGGTGGGTCTGTGTTCCTTTGCAAGCAGTCTGGTCAGGAGTCACTCTCAGTACCCTGTAGTTAGACAGAGGAGAATTTATTAGGTGGGTTTTGTACTTCTTCCTACATTTTCTTGGCTTACCTCCTTAAATTACAGGTGTGTGAACCCAGCCAAAATGGATTGAATGAGAGGCAACAAAAAGAGCAGAATAACAAAGAAAAGGAGCACAATTTGCACCCCTGAGATCAGGCTGGAAGCTGGGTAGCAGGCAGGCAGTAGAGGTGCCCTCCAGGATTCCCCTGAGGTAACTGTGTGCCCACATTTCCTTTATGTCCCCTTTGCTTGTTCCCTCCCAGGCGTGCAAATGGTGATCACCTTCCCTTCTGTTTTTGTCTTGCTGCTCCCCTGGGTTACCATCAAGGTTACACACAGAGGTGCCCAAGAGCTGGCCAAGAGGGAGGTCATCTTCTACCTGGCACAGCACTCTGGGTAGTCCCTCACCTCAAAATTGGATAACCCGGACACATGGCTCAGAGCCTGCACTGTATGGAAGGCGACACAGCAACAGGTACGGTGGCATGGGACAGGAGGCCATGTCCAGCCTGGCCTGGGGAGATCCAGAGGGCTGTCCTGTGGATGCTGTGCCTGTAGATGGCACCTTTTACTCTGTTGAGAAGGAATGAAAAAACGGGGGAAAAAGAAAAAGGTAAGGTAGGGCAAAGAGAAAGATGCTTTTGTTGTGCTGCATGAAGTGACTCAGGGTAGTCATTCCCCTGGGAGTAAAGGAGCCAGCTCGCAAAGCTGTACCCCTCACACCCTAACTGCTCTTGCTCAAGACTGCCTGTCACTGTCATCACCAAACGGTCGCTACTCTCTGAGTTTACTGACGTTCCCTATTAGTAGAAAATTACACCAGGGCTGCCTCAAAAGCCAGTGAAAAGCACCTGCAGCTGCTGGGAGAGTTGGTATGAAGGATTTAGGGTTTTTTCCTCCTCAAGCCTTTCTGGATATAACACATCCAGCCAGGGACAGCTGGGGACATGTCCTGCCTGCTTCCTACTTGGGCTGCAAAGGGAGATGATGCATTTTGTAAGCAGGCGGCTTTGGGTCTGCAAAGGGCAGAGCTGCAGCCAGATCTCTTTGGGGTGGATCTGCAAGGCTTTTTGGAGCTCCCACCTTGATCCTTTTGGCTGCTTGTTATCACCATGCTGCAGCTCTGGCTACCTAGTCCCTGTTGCCCTGGCCCAGCTGGGGATGCTCGATCCCGGGGATCCACCTCTAAACGTGAGCTGGCAGATCCTGGATGAAGGATGCCACATGAATTGGGCATGTGCTACAAATGTGTGCCCAGCTCCTGCCCTTCCCACCATCCTTAAGCACATTTGCTTTACCCTCATGCAAACTATTACCTTACAAAGATGCAATTTGAAATGCAGTACTTCTATATTTCTAAAGGAAGTAATGAAACCAGCTGCTCTTTCAGCACTTTTCTTCTACAGAGAGAGAAAATGCGAGTAATCCCTTAACTTTGCTAAGAATCCTCTCCAGCTTTCTTCTTCCACAAATTCCTAAACAAACAGCATGATCCTAATATTTGCCTTAAAATTCTGTGTGAAATGGACCTGGAAATTAATTTCACACAGGAAAAAACGGCTCACCATCAGCCACACAGGTGGTTGAAAAGAACACCCCACAACTGCCACACAAATTAATTCTGCAACTTGGGTGAGAGGATAGCAGTGGGGAGCTGCCTCCTTTGTGCTGCCATCCCCAGCCGTACTGTGATGTGGGCTACTGGAAAGCTGTGGGCAGTGGAGGACACCACCATGTCCCCCAAAGCAGAAGGCATGGGCTGCTTCTCCTGAGCAAAAAGCCCTCATGCTCTTTCACACAGGTTTTATTTATCAGAAAAGGATGGTAGTTGGGGGAAGCGCATCCAGGAATCCTTGTGGGAGACTCCTGGGGAAAAGGAGGCGTGAAGAAATGACGCATGGTACAGTATTGCACATGCTAGTTGTCAGGCAGCTGATGTCCAGGCAGACCCTGAGGTCTATGGCAGTACGTGGTCCACTGCAAGCAGAGATAATTCAGTTCCTTAGTCGATGGGATTTTGTATGTGCCCGCACTTTACCTGCTTTCCATGTGATTGATATTTCACCTATGTAAAGATATAGAGATGGACAGCAATCATGCCTCTCACAGCAGAAGGGCCAGGGAGAGGAGTGATACACCGTGGGGAGAGCTGGAAAGAGAAATATTCTGTAGTTAGGTAGAAAATGAGAGGGGGAGAAGCCCTGCAGTACGATTTCAAGGTTGAGCAAGTGGTGTGAGGAGGGTGTGAAGGCTCTGCCTAGCTGCTCTGCTTTTGTAGGCAGGATGGAGAGGAGAGGTCATGGGATCTGGCTCCAAAAAAAAATTTTCCCACTAACGAGCCCATGGAGAAAGGCTGGGAAACAGGGAGGGTACCCCAGCCCTCCTGCTAACTGCTGTGCTTCCTGCCTCGTAGCGTTGGCACTAACTGCGGTGGCCTCCGATCCCAGCGGCAGCTGGGAGAATCCCTCTGCTCACAATGCATCTCCTCAGTTTAGTCCCTTTTTTCCCCAGCCACGAGCTTGTCAAAAGGCAATTGTGACAGCGCATCCCCTGCGAGCTGCCACTATTGCTACCTCCAAACGGGAGCTTGGGAACATCAAGTTGGCAAGCTGGTCTGAGGTCCAGCCTGTCCACAACTGCCTGTTTTAAACCAAGCTGGGCAGACAGGTACAGCTCCCAAGATACTGAATGGCTGTGGGTTTCACCTAGGCGGTGAAATCCCGCTAGTCTTCCCTCCCAACGGGAAAGGCTGCGGGCACTGGGAATTGAACCAGGAGCCAGACCCACAGGCCAGGAGGAACTTGGCTGACTTGTGTGAAACAGGTGACAGGTCTTCCAGCGGGTGAGGATGTGATGGGAAAGCTGGGCACCTGGGTTGCACGCTGAAAGCTGCAATGTGAAGCTAAGGCTTAGGAACTGGGCAGTGATTAAGCCAGGGAGAGGTGCGCTTCTATTTAAATAGAAACCCTGACCTGGATTTATCATCGGAGTCTTTAAGGGAGACATCACTTGTGTTGAGTGAGAGGGGGTGCAGACAGCAGCCGGGTCTGAAATGTGCCTTCAAACTGCTTAATATGATTCAGTTTTGGTTTTCCCTTCCTTTTTTATTGCTTCTTTC
>NW_010398695.1:18064-19214 GCF_000710305.1 Buceros rhinoceros silvestris
CCTGACTTTATGGACGTGCCTGGGATCTGCACAGTGCAGGTATCCTGGCCACATATGTACTGCCTTGTGCTGATGAAGAGGAACAGGGAGGGATGAAGAGCCTGGGAGAGAGGAACCACGCGTCCTGGTGTGGGCTCAGATCAGCAGGATGCTCGGAGCCCTGCACCAGTAATGCCTGCGGACTTTGCAGGCATGGTGACCTGCAACTTTAGGTCAAGCTCAGGTACCGAGGGCAAATCCTTAGCAAACCCGGTATAACCCAGGTGTCGTGTGAGGAAATTATTTGCCAGCACCTTTTTTAACTGCAGACAGCTGATCGCACTCAGTTGTCTGTCAGGGACTTCTGCTTTTAACTCCAAAGCTGCCGCAGGCGTGCAAGGACTGGCTCTGGCATGCAACGCGGGGCTCAGCCTCTGCCTGCAGTTTAACCAAGGGCTGGGGGGGTCCCTCATTCCGGGGCGCCCCGCAGCTGAGGGACCGCCGCAGAGCTCCCTTCCCAGGGCCGAGGTGAGGGCACCAGGAGCAGCCCTCTGCTCGCTCCAAATCACTCAGCCCAGGAGCTGTGGTAATTGCCTAATTAGCAGAAGCTGCTCAAGAGAGGCGAGGGCTCAATTATCCCCTCTTGCTCCTGCAGAGGCATTTGCCCGCCGCTGCTGCGGGAGGAGGGATGCAGAGGTGAGGGGATAGGAAGGCTCCAGCTATGGCCGGGAGGGGCTTTAGCATCACGAACCGCGGTTGTTTAGTGGTTTAATTAAAGCTGCTCGGGATGCGGTCTGGCAGGAAGGTAAAGTTGCTCCAAGCTGTGAGTGGCTGGAGGTTCGTGTACTCGCCCGTAGCCAGGCAGGACCGAGAGCCCTGCTGGGGTCTGGGGAGACGGGGTGCAGCTGGCGGTGGTGTCACCTCCTTGGTGCGGGGCCTGGGGTTGTTACAGACTGATTTCTTAGGGCTTTGCTGCTTCTAAGAAGGCAAGAAATGGGAGGAAGCAGTGGGATTTGGGTGCCTTTCTTAAAGCTGCGTGTAGAGGGGCTGGGATTTTCCCCGAGATACCCTGCTGGGTTTTGGAAGGCTGGGAGAGCCGGAGGTCGGAGCGGACCGGTGCTAAGAGCCTGAAGGGTTGGATGGAAACGTGCCTCCGTGGCACAGCGAATAC
>NW_010398696.1:0-234 GCF_000710305.1 Buceros rhinoceros silvestris
GAGCTGCTGCCGCCGGAGGGGGGCAGGAGGGGAAGGGGAAAGCTGAGCTGGGGGCAGCGGAAACCTCCCCAGTACGGTGAGTGGGGAGAGTGGGCATCACCCACAGTCCCAGACTGCGCCCCAGGAGAAGGATGACAGGATTTTGTGTAAATCTGCCCTTAGTAGCAAAGAAAGCCCCAAAACCCAGCGAAAAATGGGGGTGAGACTGGAGGGCACGCACACACGCACCCCACC
>NW_010398696.1:415-4346 GCF_000710305.1 Buceros rhinoceros silvestris
CCGCTTGGCTCCTCCTGGCCATAAATAGCACACTCAGCATCTGCAGGGGAGAGGCTTCTGTCAGCCCCTGCTCTCCCAAACCGCCTGCAGAAACCAGGAGAGAAACGCTGAAAAGCTGCTGGCTCCAGAGACGGGGCCCTGGGGGTTGCTTGGGCACGTGAGTTCAGCGGAAGCCGCCCCCGAGCCTCCATAAATCAAGATGACACCAGGTTAGAGAACTTAACAGAGAAATCCAGAATAAAATTGACAGGAACGAGAGGACAATGCAGGCCCCAGGAAGCGGAACGTGAGAGGCTGCTTAGTACCCAGAGCTGCAGCAGGGCAGTGGCTGGCTGCGCGCTCTGTCCCACCTCGCTGGAGCAGCCCAAGGCAGAGCAGACGCTGCCCTGGTCTTTCTTGCTTAGAGGAAAGGATTTCCAACACTTTGGTTAGGTTCAGTCTCAACCTTGCTTCTCTTTCCTGGTTTCCTGTAAAAGAAGAGTTAACGAGGCCCCAACATCAACCCTGGGGGAGCAGATGACAGCGGAGCGCAGCACACTGTCCCCTCTGGCTCCATGGTTGGGCACATCCGTATAGTTTCCCCACAATTTTCACTTGAGCGTGAATAATTTCCACCTCACACCACGAATTCAGCACAGCAAACCGAGCTGGCCTGGGATGAAAGCCCGAAAGAGCCCAAAAATCAGCCTGACTTTGGAGCACTTGGTCCTTCCTTCACTGGAGCGGGAGGACACTCACGTTGATGACATTGCTGAAGGACAAGCCCCACACCACCCTCCTTCACTGACCAGAATCCCCTCCTTGGCCAGAGGCGGCGGCTTCACTCAAGCTGGTACCAGTCCTAGAGCTGCCATCAGCCTTGTTCCCATCCTGGTGGCCAGGACTTGTCTACCCATCGCCCGACGAGGAGCATTTCCACTCATACGGGCACTTTGCCTGGGTGAAGGTACCTTCAGCAGAGGATGGGCGTGAAGTCTCTGAAACACAGCGATACGGTGGCTCGTCACAGTGACAGTCAGTGGTGGATCCACCAGGAGCTCACGGCATCTCCTGGCCCTGTCACGTCCTGCGCTTTGACACCTTTTCTGTCGGAAGGTGCCGCCTCAGATCTGCACCCCAGCAGGACGCGGTTGCTTGTCAGCGCCCCCGAGATCAAAGCCAGGGACTAGCCCCGCCTCAGAAGTGAGTTAAAGGAGCCACAAATCAGTGCATGCAGGAGGTTTAATCGTGAGAACCGCTGTGCTCCCGCCATTAGAGATTTTCACCCCCGTGTTTTTGCAGTGACTGTTTTGTCATCAGTCAGTCACCAGGACGTGTCCAGGCAGGACCCTCTGATCACACCTGATGGTGACAGAGGAGACAGGGAGGCAAGCGCCACCTCCTGCTGTTGGGAAAACTTGTCCTTGATTGCTCTGTTCCACTGAGCCTCTACTACGAGTACAGGACCCCGCTACAACCCACGTGGTTTAGGACTTTTATCTTAAAGACCCCAAAACTGCCCGAGGGGGCACGAGGAACAGATCAAGGTTCCTTGAAGCACGTTTAACCTGACTAGACCCAGCGGAGTCCCTGGTACCCTTCGGTGCCCCTGACACGCGCTGGGATGCTGCACCCTCAGCAGCCCCGTGAACACACTCGACTCTCATGGGCCACGTCCTCGCTCACACGGTGTGAGCCCCGTTTCACCTCTCCTCACCCACGGTAACTCTTGCTGTTCATGTCCTCCCCCTCTCCTGAGCATCCCTTTGCCTCCAGTGGCAAAGAAAGATTTCCCATTAAGTGGCCAAATCCCCAACTTACTCCCACGAAGAACCAGATCGACTTTCTCTGCAGGCAGAGGAGACGAGGACTAGTCAGTCTGCGCAGACTATTCAGTTTGCTCACTGACCACACGCTTGTTATTTCTGTCACTCTCCTTCAACCGCCTGCCTGTCATTTGCATTGTTTGAAGTCAAAACAAGATCACCTCAACTGGCAGCTCCCGTCCTTCGCATTTCACACATCACCAGCCATGCCAGGATCATAGCTCTGCAGGTTATTTTGTCCATGTGCAAGAAGCAGAAGAGAAACCAGCTTACTCTGAAATCCCGCTGGCTCCGCAGTGCTGACAGCAGGGAAACTCATCGGGCCAGTTCTCCGGTCTGACTCGGGACTAACAGAACTCCCGCTCCAGTCTCGTTTCTGACCAGGGGCCACGCCAGCCTCAGGGACACCAACCCAGAGCAAGTGACTGCGACGCTGTCCGTTTCTGGTGCGGATCCTGTCCCGGCTGGCATCGGCAGCGCTGGCACCACACTGCTTCCTCTCGCAGAGTCCTGCAACTTTTCAGGCGTTTAAGAGAAATTTGCTTATTCATTATTTTCCCCCTCCTTTACCTTCCACGCTGTGTCCTGGCTAGTTCTTAGTGCCTTGGATCACCTCCTTCCGCTCTGCGCTCACTGGGCTGCCCCAAGACCGACCCTGACAGCAGGAGGGGAGCGGGCTGCAAACAGGGGTTCCTCGGGGCTGCTACCGCCCCCGGCGCTGCGTCAGCTCCGCTGCTCCCACGGGGGGTTCGGTTGCTTTGGAAGCAGCACCGACTCTTTCAGGCTTCAAACAGAATACAAGGGCAGGACGTGAATTTCACATTGACATTTTTATTAACGCCAACTGTTTTAATTTTTTTTTTTAAACAATAGCACAAAAATGTTTCAGGGAAGCAGTCTGACAGTTAGTCTGATGACCTTCCGAAATACAGTTAAGCCACACCAAATACGAATTCCTGTTAAAGAAAAAGAAAAATACCTGGAACTCCAACCTTTCTATTAGAGGGGGGTGTGTCTGGTTAGTAGCCCACGCTGCTTTGTGAAGGAAATGATGGCACACAGCTTAGACTTCATCATCACGCCAGTCATCACTAATTTAAGGCTTCTGAATCAAATTACCATCGACATCACAGAAAGGAACGAAAAGCTAGTGCTGCTACGGCCACGAGGAGACGAACAAGCTGGATCTTTAGACAAGTTAACGGCGTCTTGGAGAAGAGACCTGCCCGAACCGCGGCCGGCGGTGCCAGCGCGCAGTCGTCTCCTCTTCACATGCATTTCGAGGGTGCAGTTTAGGAAGGAAAAAAAAAAAATCAAATCACATGATTCTTTCTCTTCTTTAATGTGGCTATGAAAGATGTTTCCTTACAACTCTGTTATCTCTAAGAAGGACATCAGCAAGTGGAACCGAGGAGAGAAACCGAAGAGCAACAGAACATGTTTCTTTTTGCCGAGAGGTAACACAAGAGGGAGGGAACCTACTATCCGTGGATGGGGGGGGCTGCAGGAACGCCCCCCAAAACCCTGCGCCGAGGATGATGCACAGACTCTATGTTATACCAGCTACCTGCCTTTCCCAGTGCCCTGCTCCACACAACGCTGAGGCATTAACCCGTTCCTGCCCCAGACTCTCCACAAAACGCCACCGACCTGGAAACCACTGGTTTCCTTTTTTGGGGGAGGGTGTAAAAAACAGAACATCTGTCAATAAGTGTCAGGAGGGGGGTGTTAAATATTTTAACCACTGACAAGGCTTGAGGAAGTTTCACAGTTTTGTTATGCTCTATTTTATTACTATCATATTTACAGATTTTTCTCTCTTTTCTTTTTCTTTTTTTGCTGAATTGCTGATAATTTTAATAGAATTTAAATCTGGAGTGTGAGCAGGAACCAGTTAACTACATTCATTGTCCAATCCCCGTCGCTTTGAGAAAGAGACTCCAAATTCTTGGCATATGAATCAGCTGTTGGGTAGCTCCTCCCTCTCCCCATGAGGCGGCGGCAGGACCGCAGTGGTGGCACCCGCTCCCGTTCACACCGTGGCCGGCGGGGCCTTGCGCTGCAGGAAATACTGGTGGATGTTCTCGGCGTCCCGCTTCACACAGGCTGCGCTCAGCAGGGTGTTC
>NW_010398696.1:4471-25921 GCF_000710305.1 Buceros rhinoceros silvestris
GCCGAGGGAGCGGGGTGGCTCTCAAAGAAGGCCTGTATGAAAAGCACACAACCATGCGTAAGGGGGTAGAGGAGCAGCAACAAGCCGCCAAATTCCCTGGGTTCTCCAGAAACGCTGTGGAGAACAACAGCCCCAGGCTGACTACAGCTCCTGCTACCGGCTCCCACCAACACCAGGCTGCGGGGAACTCGCGAGACGCGTTGTCCCACGCGGGGAGTGGGAACAGCAAACCGCCTCCGTTTCTCTGCTCGAGGAAAAGCCACAATTTCTAGAAACTCGCCCAAACGCCGCCACCCCCCCGCCCTGTCTGGTCCTTCAAGCGAGCAGCACTCGCTTGAAGTGAGCTTGAAGATGAGTTCAGGCCCTCACAGGGAGGCAACAGGCGAGCAGCGACTTGAGCGTGTATTTCTGGGTACGCGGAAGCCGAAGGCCGTTGTGCGAACGCATTTGTCTGGGTATCGGGTTCCTCAGCTCTCTACCCAGGCCTCTTCCCAAGCTGCACAGTGACCTCCAAGCGCTAACTCAAGAGTTTCGCTGAATAGTCTCACATTTCTTCCTCCAGAATCAACAATACCAATCCCCTGCGAGCAGAAACTGCCCCAACTTTGCACCTCACTGTTGGTGAAAGGGCAGAGCAAGCTGGCACAGCCAGGAGTCGCCCCCATCTTCACCCAAGCCCCAGCGTTTCGCAGATCACCTCGCGCTAACAGACACTACAAGGTGACATCGAGACTCGGACGTGTCAAGTCCTGCAGCTAAGAGCTCGGCAGACTGTCCCAGGAAGGTCTTACGGTTTGGGGATGGCTGATTGTTCTGGTAAATGCTTTGCAAAGTGCTCTTTAAGAAAAAAAACAACCATAGTGAAAGCCTCCTCTGTGAATCCCTCATGCTACCAAGTCTTTGCTCAGAAGAGATCCCTAGGTGATGAAAAGGACAGAGCAGGCTCCTGGCTCAGCTTCGCTTTGAAACAAGAATTCCTCCTGAGCTTTCTCCTAACAGGGAAGGGATAATCAAAAGCCATATTTTAAAGTTTCTTCTTCCCAGAAGTAAAAGCGCAGGCAAATAGTAAACGCTAAAACCTAGACACGTTCTCGGAACTCCACCGAGACCAGCACTACGCTCCCCAGTCAGAGGGATGCTCAAGTCCAGTAACGGAATCACACCACCTCCAAGAGCAGCCTGGGCAGGCTCCTCTGCCTCGGCACAGCCCTGCTCTTCGCACACAGCACAAAGCGCCACGTCAAACTCGGACCCAGAGCAGGGCATTTAGCCAGTTTCTGCCCCCCGCGTCCCGGGGTGCCAGCACAGCCAGCCCCAACCGTGCCCTTCGGAGGAACAAAGTGCCGGAGTGAGCCTCAGCTCACCATGGACGCTATAACCATGATGAATCTTACTCTCTCTAAAGGCTGGCTGTTGGGGACCCTCAAAACGCTGCCACAAACCATGCCGGGTTTTATAGCAGTTTAAATGTGTGAAACTAATGCAACAGAAATCACTACAAGTTGCTCATTACTTTGTGAAAATGCTAATTTGAGACATTTCAATAAAATAATTCAACGTAAAGCAGCGCATTTCAGGGACTGGGCAACAGTCAAGAGAGTCAGGAGCAGAGCCACAGTTCAAAAGCAAAACCCACGTAGACACTCGTGGCTCCACCATCAGGTACTCACGGTGTTTGTCACAGATGAAGTTAATCAGTTCTTTAATTCCAGTTTCTTACCTTAACTTCTGCAGCCATTTTATCATTTGCAAATCCATCCACCGTTAGCTGAAGGAAAAACACATTGACCAGGGGTCAGCGTTCAGCATTTCAAAGGGGACCGCTTAGCTGTGGTCGTGTACGTGAGCAGGACTTTCCTCGCAGCTGCACGTACCTTTATTAGTCTGGATATTAAGAATCCACCTTGGTATCGATTATAAAGTTCCTCCCAGTTGTCCCTTACAAATTTCCAAGCCGCTTTCCTCCCCTGCTTGCTGCTTCCAGCCACTCCGCCGATAACAGACACCGTGTCCTGGGGACGTACTTCTTCCTGAGGAGGGAAACGCAGACAACTGTTCCAGACTGCTTCAACAAATACCGTGTGTGGCCTTTCTGAATTTCTACCCCAAATCAGTCAGCAATAGCGATCTTCCCCCCACAAACAAAGATTTAATCCCTAAGACTGTTCCTCCTGTTCTAGCACATTGTCTCCACACAGCGCTCAAGTACCAAGAGCTCCTGTCCTCATGGAAGCAGCAGCAGCTTTTCCAGTAACTTACCGAAAGTGCAAAGGTGAGAACTTTCTGAATCAGTTCTGGTTGAGAGATGGCTCCAAGAACTCGCTCGATCCGGTTCTTCTCCTCCTGCATGTCCGCTTGCTTGTGGAGCTGCAAAGCAGACAGCGTTAGTGCGCGGTGTTAAACAGCCAGTTCTTCCCCAGCGCTACGAACTTGCTCCGTACTCCAGAGCTGCTGGCTTAGTCCTCAGCCTCGTACGGGACAAACTGATCTGGTTTGAGTCATCTGGCAGCTACCCACGCTACAGGGAAAGTACCAGTACAAACAAGTTGATTTTCACCCATTCAAAGGGGGCTGGGTAGGACCGTGCCTGCAAGCAGTGAAAACTCATCCACAGCGAGAAGCCAGACTCCACTAGGTGGCAATTTCTCACCACACAGGGACTGGGCGACACCGGAGCGAAGCCCCGGTGCTCTCACTGTCTGTAAAACATGGGCTTGAACCTGTGGGCAGATAAACTGCACCTCAGAGGAGCCCGTAGGGTGGAATATGTCGCTTTTTGTGGCGTAAGCAGGCAGTGTTAACAGGAGCGTGCACTCACCTTCAGCATAGTGTCCAGAGTGGCACTATCTCCGTGCTTCAGAATGGTCACGTAGACCTAAGACAGAGCGCAAACACAGAAGGTCCTTCAAAACCTGCCCTTTGAGAAATGCAGCAATCGTTTTTATCATATTTGGGTTAGATTTCAGACAAGTGAACAGATCTGGGAGATACTGGCACTGACTCCTTTGATGTTTGAACACTGGACCTCAAAGATGCATCAACTCCTTTACCTGTTCCTCAATTTCAGCATCACTTGGGTAATTTCAACCACAGCAAAACACCAGAACAAGGTATCTTTGTACCATCCAACACCTGGCTAGTAAGTACCTGACACACACTCAGTGCAGATAGACCAGTCAGACCCCAGCAGGGCCAAGCTGAGACCCACAGAGCTCTTCCCCAACCCCGGTGCTTTCAGACCTGGAGGATGGAGGTTGCTCACGGGCGATCTAGAGGCCAGAGGCGTCCTGTGGCAGCCAGTGCAGGCACAACTGAGTGATTACATTGGTGATGACAGACAAGCCTTACTCAATTCGAGAAACACAGGGATGCTTGTACCGTGCTCCCCAGTGTAACTGTCTTCACAACTGGACTTATCCAAGCTCCCACCACCTCTGCCAAAACCAGCAGGTTTCAAACCTTGACACTGGTTTCCTCTAGCTTCCCTGTTCTTGGAAATAGCAGAGTTCAGTGCACACGGTGCTACAGGAGTGGGGACAGGCTTTTGGGAACCAAGATGTACAGTAACCTACAGGACTCCTCAGATCAGCAGACAGAATATGTTTTCCTTCCACATGGTCCTTAAATCGGCGTCGGGCTTCTTCTAACGTTGCCTTGTGACCAGCTTTTCCTAGTTTGCCCAAGACCAGACCTCTCAGAAGGGCATCTAGATGACCTAGTGAACGGGAGGAAAAACCAATTATTTAGAGACACAATTCAGCAATTAAATGAAGTGTTCTTCCACCTCGAGCGATCAGCGCAGAGCTGTGTAACAGTATCGCCACATGCCTGAGGGTATCTGAAGAAACTGGGCCTTTTCTTGCTCTCCTCGGTGCCAACTGGAGAACACATTTTTTTTTTTAAGGAAAGAGGGTGAGGAGAAGGTGATTCAGCCCAAACACAACAAGCGAGGCCTGTAACCTGAGCTAAGTCGGTAACATTAACCGGTTGTGTCTACAACAGGACTAGGACAAGTAAACACACACGTACGTGGTTTTCCACTTCTGTAGTCTATTAAGTTTCACGAGCTCCAGCAGTTGCAGAGCTAAAGCAGAGAATTGTTATCAGTCAGTGACTAGGGAGGACAAAGTTGTACCATTTTAACTTGTGCCTGATAACAGAGTCTCCTCTGGGGGTTTTGTGTTTGTCTGTCTCGTTTTAAGCATAAAAATACCCAACTGCCAACTTCAGACTCCTCTTCCTCCCTTCTCTCCCCTTTCCCAAAATCTTGATGGTTTATTGACACACGAGTTTTCCAAACCCACTACTAGATATCACAGCAGAAGTTTCCTACCCTCTCCAGGTTTGGGGTCCCATCCCAGTCTCTCCCCTATGGGTGAAAAGACATCTTTCACGAACACCTGGATCTCCTCATAGAAGTCTGTGTGGGACAAGAGAGTCGAGAGAATCCCCAGGTTACAGCTGAGGTCGCTCCACACAGTATAATTGGGCTCATTCACAAAAGCTTCCATGACTTTTAGAACCTCTACAGTGCTAATGATTCCAGCTCGGGCCTGGGAGAGGAAAAGACACAGATTAATCTTACTTCCAAAGAGAATGAAGATGTTTAATAGCTCATCACATTATCTATAGTCTACTGGCTGCACGGTGGGGCTCTGCCGAGGAGCGTTAATGCTAGCTGGAGCACCTCAGCTTGCGGTACGCGGCGCTTTTTGTACACAGGTAAGCACGGTACGAGGAGACAGGAGAGAGTGGTAAGCACGTTTTGCAAACGAGAAGTAGTCAAGGAGATTAAGTGACTTAACAACTGCAGCAATGCTGGCAAGAAAAAGCAAACCCCCAGAGTTATTCCCAGCCAGATACAACACCCACTGAATTTTTTTTTTAACTGAAAACAGTAAAGATGTAGAGATTTCATTTTTGCTCATCATTAAATTGAGTGTAAAACTGCAGAAGCCATTTTTGCTTCCCACTTTCCGTGAATTCGTTACAAGCAGCACTGCCTTTCCACCGCTGCCAGGAAAAATTTACACCAACTGCTTCACAGCGTCACGAGAACACTTCTGTGCTTAGTGCAGCTGATAACACCCACAGCAGGTATCTCCAACCACATTTGTGTTAATCTGGAACCAGACCAGTAATTTATGGTACTGGAGAAGAGGGGAAGGTCAATTTTTACTATCTACGCTACATTCACCTATGAGGAAAACATGATGTAAAACTGAAACTGAAATAGGAGCCTAACACAATGTTCCTACGTCTATTATTTGCTCGATATATTTTTCCCATTAGTTTTGCAGTGTTTGAGAAATGACTCAGCTCCAGTTTCAAGCCCCTTCAGCTAAGCCAGGACAAGAGCTGCAGGCTCGGAAGCTCGAGGGGCAGGCTGTCAAACCCAGGGTCTAAGAGCTTCCCCACACTTGCTCGCTAGCAAGACTAAGGAAGTACAAGGTGAGATGCAGAGGACAGTAAGTGACTGTTCGGAGCCCGCTTTGGGGACAAGTCCTCACTTCTGAGCAGCGAGGATCCCCAACAGGCACCTCCTCCAGCGGAGGACAGTTAGTACAAGCCCATCTGAAGAAAGCACAAGGAGCACTCGATAACTCCATTGAGGGGATCATTAAAACGTCCTCATTTTAATGAGTAAAATTGAGTTCTCAAAACAATTTTGTAAAAAAACCTATAGCATAACACACCCCTGCAGAGAACAGCGCACCAGCAGCTATGGCAGACTGCTACCATCGGGCTGAGTCCTAGAATACAAGTTAGAACTTGTCAGGCTAATTAATAACTGGATGTACACAGTAATCCCAAAGGCACTTTGCCTCCAGAAGCTGCCTCTGACTCCAGACACCGAGAACTGCGGTTCCTGTAGCTCCCAGCACTAAGCAGAACAGCAGAGGGGTGCTTACCAGAGAGAAAAGATCGTTCTGCAGGCCCAGCCTGTCCACGGGGGGTAGGGAGAGGTCTTTGATGGCTGGTATTAAACTCTCCAGCATGTCAGGGCTGTACTGAGTACGGTAAAACCCTACTGTTCCAAGGTTTAACTGAAAAGTACCAAAAGAGTGAAAAATTAGAAGGAAGGAACAAATAAAGAAATGCGTTTTCTTTTTTTGGACCACTAGAAATTTCTCCAAGTGTTACAGAGAGGAGCCAATACTCAACTGCAGCACAGAGAGGCCCCTCCATAAGAAACAGGATTGCAAGGGTGTATGGCGGGGGGAAAGAAGGAAAATTAAATCCAAGTGACAATCACACTTATTCCCAGTAATACATTCTCCTCTGTGGCGACTCACCTTCACCCACTGGTCTGGTTTGGTGTCTTTCAAAACCAGGGTGAGCTCTGGCTTGTCCATCAGTACCTGCATTTTGGCGCAGGTCGGGTCGTCACTTGTACAAATGCTTATGGGGACCATCCACATGGGGAAATCCTCCCCTGGGAGAGAAAGGAGAGAGGAAAAACCAGTACGTACACAACACTGAGAAACTCTGCCTGATGTTGAAACGAGTTTCAGCAGAAGTTTAAGCAAGGCTTAAATTTCAGTCTAAAGGCACAAATCTGAAGGAAAGCAGCAGATCTAGGCTTCAAAACCAAGAATCTCTAAATCACCTCAAGTCAAATGTTTTAATTTCTATAAGCACGGAAGATGGGTGGAATCTGCGTCTTCAGCTAGAGCTGGCTGCCCCGAGGCAGTTTTATTTCAGCCCTGCTATAAACCCAGCAGCTTACAGAGCTCCTCAGATGGCAACACTGGCCTCAAACCAGACACCAGAAGAGAAGCATCTCAGAAGGAAAATGGACCAAAGGCTGCAAGAAATGTGTTCTCCACACCAGGAGGATGTGGAAACCCCACGTGTGAGAGTTTTCTAGAGTTTTAACAATTAGTTCAACAGCCAAATTCAAGCAGAGCTCTGCAGAGCAGCTGCTTCATCTCTCAAAATCACTGCCATGGCACAGGAAGCGCTCCGTTCCTGCTCTTCTCGCTCATCTTACCAGTGTATGGTCCACTGGCACAGAACTTCTTCTGGACTAACTTCAACACTCTGTCGTCTTCTTGCTGAGGAAAGAAAAAGAAGGGAAGAAAAAAGTGAGAGGGGAAGAATTATCAGAACATCTAATCTCAGCTTCTGTATCTCCCAATACATCCATGTGCCCTCTGAAAACAGAGCAACCTGAGTTCTCCTGCAAAAAGAGCAGCTGCCTCCAGGGCCGCACAGGAGCATTAACCCTGTTCCTCTGAAAACGCACATGCCCTATTTCTCTTTCGAATGTGTCGTCTGACTTCAACTTCCAGCCAGTTAATCCTCGCTCATGCTGCAATCTTGTAGAATAAGCATAACTGAACTGGAATGAGAAGCAAAACGTGTGGGCAAGGGGAGGGAAGTCAGATATTCCCTCTCCCAGCACACATCTCACACACAAAGAGCGATTGGGCTCCGTCAGCAAGCTCCCAGCACATGATCGAGAGCGGCGGGGGAATAACTCCACATGGCTTGCGCTGGGTTCCTCAAGCGAGCTGCACTTCCCCTTCCTTCAGAAACAGGTCTGTCACCAAACAAAGCCACCCACTGCACCACCTCCTGATCAAAGAGAACTCTTCAATCACTGGATTGAAGTGATCACCACGGAATTTGATCTCAAAACAACAGTTACAGCCAGAATTTCTGATCTGACATGCTGAAAAACACGCAGTTAAATTTACCTGTTCAGCTTCCACATAAATGAGTGGAAATCCCATCTGTTTGGTCCACGTGTTCATCACAGCAGCGATAGGTTTCCCACTCGCTTTTTCCAGGCTGTCCCAGAGATCCTCTGCAGAAGAAAAGCCTGACTAAGGACTCGTGGAGTCTGGACAGGTCAGACGCTGTTAAGGACACTGCACGGGCACTGGAGGCTGCGGTGTTCCTCCAGTTTGCCCTTTGCATTCTGGTTGTATCGAATTGTGAAGGAAATGGTTTAAACCGCTCATGGAGGAGAGAGGGTAAAGAAAGCTTCTTTATAAAAAAACGCAATCAATACACATCGTGATAAAGTATAATAAAAATGAGCATTAAATATTTAAAACAGAGAAGAAAGGAATCTTCTCCTCAAGTTTTTTATGTATTATGCCAAAAGAGCCGACGGAACGACATGGACTGTCTCTGGACAGTTCCACTTGCACATTTATGCCCACTACACAGAAAAGGTTTAAGTACAGAAAGTGCTGCGAGATGTTAGCCCGGACTTTGACCTGTTTCTCTCACACACAATCAATACTGCAAAAGGCAGCCTGGCAAATCACCACCCTCCATGGCTAAATCCGATTACCGGGCAGACGGGGGTATCCAGGGAAGTGCAGCCCTTTCACACTGCCTCAGCCCCACACTCCTGAGAGAGAACCCCCCGCGCGCGTGGTATGAAACTGGAAACAAGCAGCTGTTTCCTGGCATTTTGGTGATCTCAGGAAAAACCAGTTTAAGAATGTCAGCACCGAAGAGTTTGTTTCCAGAACTCACTCCTCGTAAAGACCCGTAGCAAGCACCAGTTACCTGTAGCGGCATTCTTCTGCTGGAACTTCGTTAAATATAAATTCATTCCTTTCCGGAAGTCCTGGGAACATACAATCGGATTTGTAACGGCACCAGGAAGAGGTCCCTCCCCACCCTTCCTTTGTGCTCCACAAATCGGTCAAGGGCTCTCAGCACCAGTGTGCACATCTGTAACTCCTCCTAGAGGTTCCCACTATCTTACTTCTCCCAGGTAAGTTCAGACAGAGCCCAAACACAAACCGGAGAAAAGTTTTCAAAATACAGAACACAGATTTAATTTGTTTAATGGTTGAAAGATTTAACAATCTCCATTTGGCCTTTTAACATCAGGGTTTTACCTCGTCGCCAATGTAGTCGTGCAGCATCCGGATTACAGACGCTCCCTTGCTGTAAGAAATAGCATCGAATATTTCATCTACTTCAGAGGGATGGCCAACACTAACCTGGGGGAAACAGGACAAGTAACAGTGAGAACAACCGCCGCCGCCCAAAGAGTTCGGTTTGGTTGGTTTAGAGTTTCCAGGAGCTGACTCTTCTCGCTGAAGGAAGCGCTTGTGTATCCATCAATACCTTAGTCTTAGTGGAACCTCTGCACCCAATTAAACATGTTCACGAAGCAGCAAGTCCAGCCAGGTCCCACTTATTTCAGGACAGTCTGCACCACACTCACAGTTCTGGGAGCTCAGCACAAAAACACCTGCAGTGGCTCAACAGAAACCAGTACAAACCAGCAGAGTCGGGTAGCTTGGGCTCTGGGCTGTGCTGCACTTTGGTTGTTGTTGAGCACTGGGGTAAGTCAGCAGCTACTTCACTGTGCCAGAAAACTGCCCACTTTGATCAGAAACCAAACTAAAACACAAATAATGACGAGTTTTGATCTCAACTTTGCCCTTTCAAGTCAGCAGAGCGGAAAAGCTCCAGAAGGAGCCATCACCAGACCCTCAAACCTCACTTCTGGAATGCTAATTCAAGCAGGGGAAAAGGCACAAAGTGTAAATGCGACCTCGGATTTTCCTTTGCCTCCCGGATGACTGCAAAGGTCCTTTTTCCAATAGGAAGCAAGCTTACACACAGCTGACAAGAACAAAAGGGCCAATCGACAGCAAAGCCAGAACTTACTTCAATAGGGTGACTGTTGTCTAAGGCATCAAGCTCTTGAGCTCGTGTGTAATCAGCAGAAACAAACTGAGTCCAGATATCGTACTCTGGGAAACAGTGATCCACACACAGGTACTCGATCCAGGAGGCAAACCCTTCGTTCAGCCAGAGGTGGGTCCACCATTCCTGGGGAGGTAAGAAGGCAGAATAAAGAACAATGTTCCAACAACTTTGTCTAATCAGCAGTAAGCCTGCAGCCAAGATAAGCTGTCAACACCTGGTTTAGTGCAGATCAGAGAAACCGGGAATGCCTGTAGGCACAGATTCCTCTGTATACAGAAGTCACTGGCCCAGGAAGAGTAACCAGCACCCAGTAACTGCTTTCCCCTTCCCCTAAGTCGTAGAACCTCTCCATGGAGGAGAACTGCACGTACAAATGAAATTCCCAGAGACTAGACTAGAGGTCAGAGCAGAGCTGCTGAGGAACAGCCAGGAACGTCACCCAGACTAGGGAAAAGAGGTGGGGACATGCAAGGCCACCGTTTGGTCCGCGGCAGAGCTGTGGGCAACACCACAACAGCGTCTCTTCCGAACAGAGCAGCAGCCTGGTTTGGTTTGGCTTTTTGTAAAGAGCGTGTTTACACCAAGGAGAAAACCTGGAGCTGGCAGTTGTTAGACGCTGGAAACCCGAAATCTTGTAAACAGTTAAAAGCGTTTCTCACCAGCCAAAGGGGTGGGCTTTGTTTTTTTAAGAATGTTACGTGGATATTTGAAAATTCTTCCTTTCACTTTTAGTATTTAACTGCAGTAAGAGAGGTAAGGAAACAAGCTACGGATGCGGAGGAAGAAAACACCCTTTCCCAGAGCAGCACTTACCAACCACTCTTTGAATGGAAAGGGGGTGGCTGGCTCGGAAGTGCGGGGCTGTGAGGGGGGTGTCGAACCAGCCCCGAGAGCTGAGCTAGAGAACTACAGCTCCTGCTCTGAATGAAACACCTACCCCCAGGAGGGGAAACTTCCACAAGCAAAGCTGTGACTGAAACTCGACACAGATAAGCCCAGCTTTTATTTTTAGAGTGGAGACTATCCAATTTTCTTTCACTTTTCTGATCGCATCTGTTTCCAAGACGAGGTTCCAACACACACAGACTGCTGCCAAAGGATTCATGCCACTGCAGAATAGTTTCTTGGGCAATTAGGTACGTGTAAATCTTTCCACCTCCCTGGTTTTCTCCCTTATTCCTCTGGCAACCTCATTGTTCACCAGTCGTCTTCCCCTGGAACTAGTCTTATTTCTCTTTGCTACAGAAGAACTGGCACATTGTAAGGTCTGGCAAACAAACCCAGGGACGGCAGCGAGGCTTCGTGCTGTGCTGCGCGCCCCTCAGTCAGGGAGGAGAACAAGAACCTTCTGGGAATTGGGAAGTCACTGTGGGATGGCTTTTTGAATTTCCCACAGATCACAGAAGGTAAAATAACCCCCAAAGAGGAAAATTTTTGGAAGAGTTAAAACTTCAAAAGGAAAAGAAAAAGATAATCCAATATGAATTTGAGAGATTCTTGGCAGTCTCTCTCGAGTTTACTGCCTCAGTCCTCAGTGGTCAGAAGGACCACGGGTGGTTTGTGGGTCACTACAGCACCTGCTGGTGTCCTGCAGCCCCTCCTCGCTTCCAGCTGCTCAATGCCACTGAAAGCTAAAAATATACTACTTTAATATTACTTTTCCATTTAAATATGGTGGCGTTCTCACACGGAAGCTACTTGTGCTACCACAAACAGGAATGGATGCAGCCAAGTAGCTTTTGAGAGGCACTGCACTGTAGAAAAGTTTGACAAACTTCCGTCAGTGTCATCATTAATATTGACACCGGGTTTTTAACTCCATCCACTGACATTCCATTTAAGCAGCCAAAAAGCCAGAAGAATGCAGATCTGGGGCTCCAGAAGTCACGCATTTTTTACCAAACACACTGGTGTCTCACAAGAAACTTCCTAACCTGTGAAATATTTGGATTCAAGCATCTGTTTGCAGGGCTTTGGGAAAAGAAATGTCAGGGCTAATTATCAGAGAAAGCTGAAGCCATTTGTTAACAGCTCTGACAGATTCAGGCTCCTAAGTCAACGGAATTGATTTAGGGTTCAGCCCTGTTGCCTCACATATGCTTTTATTCCCACTCAATGTCAGACCATTCCGCCAGCTGGCTCCCCAAATATCCAAAGTCATTCATCTGAGTTACTGCTGAGCGATTTTTCAGCTCCTGGGCTGAGCTGGTCCTGCTGCGCCTGCGTGCTGTGAAAGCCTGAGGAGTGAACCACACCTACCCGAGAGGAAAACAGCGGGTTCTTGCTTCTGCATAACCCGACCAGCAAAAGCTTTTCCATGGAACACCCGCTCCACTCTAACCAGGACAACATTCAAACAACAGAACATTGCTGCACAATGACAAGGTGTAAGAAAACTTCTACGGGATACAGTACTAAAAAAACCCAAAGCACTCTTTAAATATTTGAATTATTTCTCTTAGGGAGAGCGTGATGCTGTTAAGGAGCACCTGAACACACGCACACACAAGGAAGCACGCGTCAAAGAGAACTAGAAGAACTTGTAGCTATTAGATACCATGGTCACAAGGTTTCCAAACCACTGATGAGCGAGTTCATGTCCCACAACCAGAGCGACCCACTGGCGAGATGAAGAGCAGGAATTTTTGGGGTCGATGAGCAGTGCAGTCTCCCTGTATTTGAGAGAGAAAGATAACTGAAGAGGGTGGTACACGCCTCGGGGAAAAACACAATTGAAAGCAGGTTAAGTTATCTAAGCAACCTAAAAAGTGATCAGTACAACCGAAAACAACCAAAAGCTCTTTCAGTTTAGTCATTATTTTGGTCAGTTAGCAGCTGTTGCAGCGCTTTGGAGCGGTAGTTCCTTACAGCATGCAAACAGACAAGTGCAAAAACCCAGGCAGGAACGAGAAAGTTTATCCTTTATTTATAAGGCAGCTCACCTACACAACCCAGGAACCTCAACTGCAACTCCCCGGGTGCTGCACGGTGAACGCGCAGCGAGTCTCTTCTGCCTCCCGCAGCCCCAAAGCAATTCCAGCTTCTCCAAGCGCACAACCAGCCATGTGTCACTCACCAGCGCAGACACACACCACCCTCCAGGCCGGGCACACACGCTCCCAGTCAGGCACACAACCTCCCGCTACAACCACCCCGGGACTGAGCGGGTCAGTCACAGCACGGGGCGGGCTGCTGCAACTCAAAGGGGAAAATGTGCAACTCAAGACAGAGACGGTGCCTGCGGGTTGTGCCAACCTTCTGTCCCCGAAGGGATAAAGCAAGCGTGCCAAACTGAGCATAAGGGGGCAAATTAACTGCACAATTAAGAAAGGCTTCCAAAAATCCTACTCATCCAGGAGAAATATTTGTTTTTCCACAGGGAGTAAAATACCAGATTTCATCAGGATTGCACTAAGCAGACAAGTAGATTTGAAACCTGGGCTCAAATTTCCATTGCAGTTTAAGGCCAAATTAAAAGTTTAGTACAAGAAATTCAAACTATTTCAGGATGCAAAGTCCAAAGCTGACAAGACCAATGTTGTACAAAATGAAAATCATTCTAACGAGGAGCACAGATAATAATATCAAGCAAGAATAGAAAAGCTTGATCAGATGAATAAAAAAAAAAAACGAACTGAAAAGGAAGGCAAGTTAATCTTTTGGATTTACTCACATCCACATGGTTAGACTGTGGCTGCTAAATTTGCCAACTTGCCTATGACATAAAACAAAAAACCCTTCCAGCTGTGTCAGGGAGTACAGAACTTTTACGGGGGGAAAAGGGGCCAAGAAAGTTCGCTGGTAGAACAGGCAGTGCTGCCAGACACTGAAAAATCTCACGCCCTTGGCCGGTACTTGTCAGGGCTCATTCTTGCCTTCCCGGGGTTTGTACAATAACGCACGCTGCTGCAGAAGTCAAAATGATCCAAACCGAAGCAAGAGTTGAAGGTCTCAGCCTTATTTGGGATGATACCAAATAATTACAGCTCCCTAAAACTAATTGATTACTTCCAAGAATTAGTGAACAAAGAGGGGGAAAGACAGTATTTTAACAGCATACCTATAAGTAACAAGGCCCCAGTTCTCCATGGCACCTTTATAAAATAAATACAAAGGTTTATTGATATTGATACACACCTCTTCCTAAATGTTTAAAATTCAAATAAAATACAGGTCAGCAATAAAGCGAGTTACTTTACCAGCAGCAAAGTCTGCAATAGCTATGAGATCAATTTTAGGAAGAGGGTAAGGAACATTGAAGTAGTCCTTATAAAAAGGCAGAGTTTTAGCAGCAACCTGTAAGAAACAAGAGGAGAAACATTAACAATCGGTGAAACTTTTCAATTTATGACCGAAACTCGCCTAAGAGAGCAACATACACAAGACTTCTTCCGGAAGCCCCATTCCCAGCTTCCAGAGCACAAGAGTTTGGAGTCTCCCACCCCTTTCTCTCCCAGGGTTCAGCCCTCCCTTCAGTACGTATCGTCTCTGGACAAAGTCGACATCACCAACTCAGGACTGAACTAAACCATATGCTTTTGTCCTCACATACCGGTTTGTCCACAGCTGAAACCCTGTTTAAAATCAAGCCTGGTCTCTCCAAGCCATTAAATAAAGAGCTGCCTCCTGAGCTTGGCGTGGCTTGAGGAGAGTGAAGAGAAGAGCACGAAGCATCCATGGAGTTGCCCTGAGCGCATTTACCTCTAACGCAAACTTTCCTTGTTCCGCCTTGCCCACGGGAGTGTAAACACGCACTAAGACGCCGTCCAGGGACCTGGCCTCTACGAAGTCGTATTCTCCCACCACAAACGCTACGAGATACGTCGACATTACGGGGGTGCGAGCAAACTTCACCTCCACCAGGTTCTCATCATCTGGGTATGGCTTCCGGTCGATGACGTTCTTCAGTGTGGAAGGGACCAGTTAGTTTCATGGAAGTGAAACTGTATTACACAAGATACCTGACTGCTGCGGCACTACCCGTCACGTGTTCGCAATGAAAGGACTTGACTGAGTTTAAGCTGCAGTTCCCCTCCTAACTAAAACTGCCCCATCACACAGGGAGGTGTGCTCATAAAGTTATACTCAGCTGCTGCAAGGGCAGCTGAACACGTCACTGTCAGCTGCTGGCCTTCAGAGAGAGCGTTACCCACATCCCAGCGAGGCATCAGGCTTTCCCTGTAAAGTCTGAAGCAGAAGCCGCAGCCATGTGGTCAGTGGGCAAGGCCAGGCTTTACGGGTAACTCTGAAGTTAGCTACTGGAATTGAAAGTCTGGTTTTACACCGAGTTGCTCTTCTCCAGCAACACGACCTAGAAATACATGCGCCGTGTTGAAAGCAGCAACCTGAAAATGCCCACTGGTGTTTGTGACAGAGGTGCTTCTGCTCGCGTTGGATCCCACTTCTGGTCAGTAATTCTCCAGAACAGAAAACATGCTTATTTATCTCAAGTGCTCATGTAGCTCTAACAGCTATATAAACACACAAAGGCTTATTTTTTTTCCAGTCACTCTTAATCAAGCAGCACGTGGCTTCACATAAGCTAAGACTTTATTTTTCTCCTCTTTTTTCTTTTTTTTAAACCACCACCACTGTGTCTGTACACCCTGTTTAAGTATCTGAGATCCCAATACCACCTTTTTGAAAGTGTTCTCAGTTTATTGCAGCTTAGTAATAGCTGGTGAGACGCCCATACTGCTAGCTCCCTGTTACCCAGACACACTGTTAGCTACCAAAGAACCAGCTGCTGTTTTTACAGCTTTATCTGAACCACCGTCGACTTGCACATCAAGAACTTACCATGTTTGACAAAGCTACTCTGTCTTTAGGAACCACCAAAGAAATATCAAACGTTGCCTTAATAGCAGGCTCGTCCCAGCAAGGGAAAGCTCTGCGAGCATCGGTAGCCTGAAAGAAATAAGAGCATTAAATAAATAAATCACAAGAAATGGTGGCAATAGATCACACTCAAAAATTCAGCGTATTTTACAGGCAAGAAGTCGGGTGAATGTTGGTTAGTGGGTGGTGTGGCCTCTTTGCTGACCTCTGCATTAGAGCATTTTATTATTACTTACTTTGCTCTTGGTTAAAAAAAAAAAAGGCAGCTGAAAAGCATTCTGTGCTCTGATGGAATTCTACAGTCGGAGCAAAATTTAGCAGAGTCATGACAGGAGCAAAGCTCAGTCATGTGAAAGCAGAGAGGGCACCCAGGCGTTCACAGAGCGTACCACACGACCACCTATTTATATTCCGCCTGTAGACTGCGCCCAAGAAACGTTCTCTTTGTACTGGGTAAGCACCGTGTGGGTTTATGTAAGCAGGCAGATAACGACGAAACTACACGATGGTATAAAATCCTGTCAGGATGTCCAGGGTTTACATAACCCTTGAGACAGAATCCGGCTCCCATTCTGGATGACATTAAGACACTGAGATAAAGGCAGAGTGTCCTATTAAAAAATTAATACGGTTCACCAGAGGAATCAGACACATCTCACCAAACTGCTGCTCTTAAACATCGCAGCTGCTGTATCGAGACGGTGCAGCACACGTCAGCGTCATCCTTGGCTGGGGAGTTTGCCAGCTCCAGAACTGACTGACCTTGACGTCGCCACGTAAAGGCTGCTTTTACTGTGACCCATTCGTGCCGAGAGCGAGGGGCTCAAAACCATGGATTTTTCAAATCTGCCCCGAGGGTGGAGCTAACGCCAGGAAACGGTTTCTTTGCTGCTTCCAAGCATAAACCCTGCTTGGAGAGTGATGTTCCCTGACACCACCACCACAGCCCGTACCTCGAACTGCGTGACAGCAGCGTAGCGCGTGTCTCCAGTCGGGGTGGTGTATTTACTTCGGTAAAAACCTTTCATTTTATCGTTCAGCTCCCCTACAAAGTCTATCTTTAGCGTTCCCGTCCCTGTAACAGAAACAGATGGACCATTGTTACTTGCATGTGCCAAACAGAACAGTCAGTTGGTCTGGCCCTTCAGGCCAGGCTACTCAGCTGGCCCAGTGCCCTGCGGAAAATAAGATGTCCCTCCACCTCATCTCGACCCCTCGCTTCTCTGCCAGCCTCCCTCAAACCCTTCCCTCTCCACACACAAAACCGGCTCCAGCAGAGCAACGCTGGCAACGCCAGACTCACCACCACGTTTCAGCAGGGATGAGGCTGCTGCACTACATCCTCATCGTCTAAAGACAACGTGATAACCAAGACAGACCTACCTCAAGGACTCCTCATCTGAGGAGTCCGATCCTACAATCCCTACCTTTGAGTAAAGCTCGTAGCCACACAGGATGGCTCCTAAGTAATAAAAGCATCCTAGGAAATCTGCTACAACAGCCAAGATGGAGCACAGGCTGCCTTCAAGCTCCTAAGTTAATTTGTCTCAAGATTCATTGTGCTCTCCACATCTTGGTGCAAAAGGGGAAAGCCAACTTTGATCAGCGAGCAGCACCTCAACATGCCACAGCATGGCACACTCTGGTTCTATCACCCCAGAGCCTCTATCGTCAGGATGAAATAAAACTGCTTTATTCAAACTGAGGAGCTAAGTTCCAATCAAACTCCTCAGAGCAAAAACCTGTAGCGGTTTCAGAAGAATTAGTACATTCACACCTAGGAAAATACCACAGTAATTCAGAGCAGCTCGTTCTCACCGAGAGGAAACCACATCATCACAGGTAACATCAACAGCTTCTGAGCTCAGCTCCCAAGCGCAGGTAAATCACTGGAGCCAGCTCTGGGGCTGGACACAAACACCACCATTGGTGAGACACCAGTTTCAATTCCAGGGGCTCACAGGTGACTTAGAGTGGACACGCTCCCCGGGGAGCACTACATTCATGGTCAGAAACCTCAGGGAAGACAGAGCTGTCCTACACTGGTTTTTCCAAGAGCAAACGTCTTAAACACGTGGTTGAAGGGAGCAGGAAGCGTGACAATAGCTCTTACCTTTCTGAAGAGTACTGGGAAAGGAGAGAGTAACCTTTTCATCCTCGTTTTGATAGTTGAACCCTGTGGCATGTACCTCTGAAAGAGAAAAACTTTGTTCGAAATAAGCCCCAGAGACGTTTTTGTAACTCATGAACATTTAAAATTAACTGAGGCAGCTGAATCCAAGAACGTGCTGGAGTCACTGCACAAATCCATGAGGATTTTGAATAATCCAGAAGGCTACAAACACAAGCAACCAAAGAACCACCACCCACGGTCGGGGTCCATGTTGTATTATCTTCCTCCAGACAAGGAAATCTGCCGCATTTACAGCGGACAACAAAGCCAGAGCCTCAAAGCACCGCTGCCGTGCTCCTTCCACCTCCACCACGCCCTGCATCCCATTGCCCCGGGCAGGGGGGTAACAGGAGATGCTGCTCAGCTTTAACCGCGGTAAGAACAGCGTCCTGTGCAGCGCTGGGAGCACTGCTAACGACGGCTACAGTCCCAATGAACGGTCAAACGCGGCGCAAAGCCTGCCCTTGGTGTTCAGCGCTGACAGCCGTGCAGCAGGACTCTCAGCAGTTACTCCAAACAGGATGCTTATGATTTATTTAACTAATCTGTGGGTTTCCCGCTACCAGCCACAGCAAGGTGCTTTGTTTGGGTTGAACCACAGATGAAAACACAACCTTGGTTTTATTTTATAATTGTCTTCAGAACCGGCGCCCTGTCTTGGAGTGTAAAGACTATTCCGCATCCAAAACTGTCCTCGGTATCGAGCAGGGTGGCCCTTACACAGCACCGGATCTGTTCGTGGATGCACACACCCGGCCTGCGGGGCCGAGCTGGGGAGATGGGGAAGGGATGGGTGCACAGGAATGAAACCATCCTGCAGCTGGGAGTTGCTGGATCCAAGGGACAATGCCTGCACTTGCTTCTGCGTCCCCAGTTCATCACATCCCACAAGGACACATCATTGTGTGAAGCTCTGAATGGTCACAGAGAAAAGGACAAAAACAGGAACCCTGGAAACACATAGAGGTAAACCTCCTAAAAGAAAAACGTACCATTGCCTCAACCTCCTGATTTTGGGGAATTCTGAACAACAAAGCTTGTTTAAAACAACAATTTCATTTACACAATGTTGTGTCTTCTGCGCTCAAGGATCACCACAGAACACCGGCGACAGCCTGAGCACGCGGGCGAGAGGCTCAGCTAAGCCATTCCACACAGACAACCTGAACTGGAAACAGGGGTTTATTTTCTGTAACGGTTAAAGTGCTCTTTATTCAGAGACAGTCTGATTCCAGCCTGAAGTCGGAGGTAATGCCTACCTCTGCTCACAGAGAACGTCAATGCGGGAACTGCAGGAACACATTAGTGTTAACTACTGGTCTCACAGTGCTCTGCTCAGTGTTCAATCGGCATTAACCACCACGCGAGGGTACATAATACACATCTACAATAAACCAGTTCTGGCTGTAAAATATAGGCACGGAAACAAATTCAAGAAAAAAATGCTTTAGAGGCTCACAGAGAAGAACTTCTAGAGGAGTTCCAAGGCTTTCAACATCAGCTGTAAGCAGGGGCAGATGGACCGTTCAAACAGAACACGTGCCAAGGACACCAGAACGCCAGCAAGCGTTGGGCAATGACAAACACCAAAGGTTTAGCTTGTCGTCTGGTAACTCTGGAGAACGCTGAGGCAGAAGGGGCGGTGTTCCAAAAGAGCTGGAGAGAAAGTACTCAGGGAACGGCTGACATACGAGACAAGTCAAAGAGGGCTTCTGGCAGCGGAGAGCGGAGCTGGCTGCTGACTCCATCGTTCAGATCCTGTGGATTTTGATCCCTGATGTCGTCAGAGTCCACAGATGACAAACCTGCTGTTCTGCAATGGGACGTTGGTGACCTCGGGCAGAGGGAGGGATGGGCTGAATACCTGTGGGAAATCGATGTCGGCCTGCCCGGGAGGAAGGCCGCTGCCGGACAACCTGCAGCTGCTGAGCTGTCAGCCTGCGGTCAGAGACTCCACCAAAACCTGAGAAGCGTCTGATAAAGATCAGCACGAGAACGCAGAAACGCTCCCCCCGTGTGCTGTAAAATGACCACAGCAAACCCAAAACATTTTTATCTTTTTACAGCTTCTAATGGAAACAATCTGATACCGAAGACAAACAATACCATGACTTCAGGATCACGCTTCTGACCTACTGAAACCGAGAAACGCAGAAAAATGCGCGTTATGCAGATCTTCTGCCAAAAGCTGACAACGAATATCAAGTTTCCCCCTCCTCCTCTTCTGCCAAACGTGAAGTCCTCCTCAGTCTTTTGAAGCCATAGCTCCGTGACTTTATAACCTTTTCAACCCGTGCTAGGAGAGACGCAGGTAAACGTTACCAAGGCTAGAAGGAGGTGAAGACCTTTGGGTTTTTCGTCCCCGCAGCAGCCTGGGAAAGCATGTTGTGAAAGAAACCTGGTTTCCAAGAGCTTCTCGACCTTTGTTTTACAGCGTTTGATCCCAGCTACCCTCAAGTTCGAAACAACTTCTAAACAAGTTACAGTCAGTGTCTAGAAGAACATTTTCCACCCTCAACTCCAGCCATTTTTTGTCACTCTCAAAGCAGCTGATATATCAATTTCTGAAACAGCAGAATATAAAGGAAAGATTCAAAGTTACTTTTTTTTTTTTTAAACTATTCACTGCCAATAATTTAATCCAGAGCAAAAGACCCATGGAAAACCATCAACAATACTTTTTGTTGGCGTTTAAGAGGACTGCTTATAACAAAGATGTAATTGCAGTAAAAGGCTGTCTGAATTCCTGACAGCGCGGAATACAAAAGCTCCTGAAGAGAACAACACAATTTTGGCAGGCTGCGAACTTTGGAGAGCTTGGCACTGCAAGGTTGTGAGTTAATCACTAGCACATTAGGACTCGGTCTGGACCAAGTCGCATGAGAAAATAAGAAGCTGCTTGCACTCCCCGCCTTTGGGAAAAAGGCACGAAAACCCCATCCAGCTGCCCTCCCAAGCTCAAAGCGCTACGTACCAACTTCTACAGCAGCGTTTTAGAGAAATTACAGCCCTTTCCAGAGCTCTTCCTGAAACCACAGAGTAACCAGACAGACACATCAAATAATGATCCCAGCTTCTGTATCGCGTGGATCCCAGCCAGAGGCATTGAGCGCTGTCACACGTACATGTGCTTCAAAGCGAAGACAAAGCCAAGTGCAAGAGACGGAATTTTTCCAAGCAGCCTCATTCTGTGGCATGGAGTCACCACAGACAATTAAGGTATGGTGGCTTAATGAACTTGCATTCACCGACTGAGCTGCAGGGGCTGTGTTCACTCCGATAGCTCAGAACATCTACGTGTTGACACGGCACCCACCGTCCTCCTTCAGCAGCAGCCACTGGACTATGCCGATGCAGCTCCCGAGAACGCTAAAGCTTCCCAGCCTGTCCACATCTCTTCACGTGTTTCAAACTGGTGGTTGTAAAATTCTTCAAAGGAGTCAGAAGTATTCTCGCAGATCAGATATTCCCAAACTGTCCATGCCAACACAGCCCAGGCCTCCTTAAAGCCCCATCATTAAAAACCCTGTCCCATCAAGCCATCTCCAGAAGAAGGGATGAAGATGAGCTTTTCAACAACCAAGAAAAGTCCATCAACGTCAGCCAAGACTCTGGCGTAACCAGCACTGGGCACCACCATCCCACCACATCCTTACCATGCTGGGAGGGAAAAGATGAAAGTAATGAGTTCTGCCCTTGAAACCTTTTAAAGGTTGGTATACGAACCAAAGGTCACTGGATTATTTCTG
>NW_010398696.1:26028-36645 GCF_000710305.1 Buceros rhinoceros silvestris
CATCACCATGGTTGCTTCTAATTTTCTGGGCGACATTGCTGATTACAAGCCCCCAAGCATCTCTAAATTAACAAAGCTGCATTAGACCCCCCGGTATCTGAAAAGCTTCCCAAGCTAAAGACAATGTAATTCACTGAAGACTCCATCATCTCTGACTGTCATCACTCTGATGATGACAATTCCACAGCAACTTGTCCTGGTTTCGGCTGGGATAAAGCTGAGATTCACAGGAAGCTCAAACCACTTGGTGTTCTGTACGCCTGAAGCTGAATCCCCTACAGCATCACTTAAGAACGCCAATGCCTTTTCAATTCTCCATCCATCAGCTGGACACGGGCAGTACAGCACACGCTGTACACGTCAACGCTGCGGCTGCACCCTCAACCTCTGGCTACAGACACTAAAAAGTAGCTTCTGGAAAAAAAACCAAACCAAAAGCATTGCTCGTCATGACGAGCGGGAGGAGCCGGTGATGACTCCAGCACAGGCGAACTCCGACTTTGGAGCAACTTCACTCCATTACGGTGTACCTGGCACAAATGGCAAATCCACAGCCTCTGGTTGCAATCGCTGCCCTGTTTTGATGATGAATCACAGAATTCTTCTACTCCAAAGTACTGCATAATCAAGCCTCCCCTGGTTTATTATTCACTCTCACTCAACGGTGGATTACACAGCAAAATGTTTTACTTTGACTTTAAAGCTTCAGCCTTCTGTCAAACGTTGGGCAATAATCTGATTTCCCTGCAAATCTGCATTAAAATTCCAAAGACCAAGTTCTACCCTCTGCGGTATCCACCCTTTGAAGAGCAACCAGGAGGGGAGGGAAAACACGGCCCTCAGCTCTGGCTGAGATTTCTGGCGTGGTACAAGCCACAGACCCTCGAGACTGACAAGAGTTATTAGGAAGAGACCAAACTCTTCTGCACAGAAGTCGACGGACCACCTCCACGCACCAGGGAGAGGTGTCTGTCAAACAGGAAGGTCTCTTTTCCACACAGCTGCTTCTCAGAACAGAACCACACTTGAAAGAAGATAAGTGACCCGTTATCTTTTGTCTTACATTCACAGACAAAGCATGAGACGAGTTCTTCCCCAGGGAAGCACCGAACTAAAAGAGGTCGCGGCTCTCACCAGAGCCTTCAAACCTACTACACGGGCAATGGGTACCAGCCTCACCTGAGGAACTAAAGCCCCGCGATCGAGCCGGTATTTCGGTCAGTTCCCTGGGCTGCATTTCGTACTCCGGGTTTGAGTCCAGTTACACAATTACCATCCGAAACCGGGTACAATAGGAGCATTAGTACGACTGACTTGAGCTGTGTCAACAGGTGCCAGCGAACAGTCTGCCAGCTCCCGGCAATTTTCCTGCCAAAGCCATGACACTAGTTGGCAGTTCCCCAACTGAAAGATATGGTTTAACCCTGTGAAGCCTGAGGATAATTAGAGTAAACATGCAACAAAGCTGCACCTCAAGTATTGACAGTACAAGAGCCTGAGAGGTGAGCGCCGGCACGCCGGCTGGCGTGCTGTGCTCACATTCTGCTGGGTCCAGAGCACCGCGCTCAAGGCTCTCTGAGAAATCAGAGAGAAGGAATTTAAGCCACAGAAAGTCACTTCCAGGGGACTTGGGTTGAAGTTGCCATTGAGCTCTATTGTAAGTTCCAAGGACAGTACCACACTGTTGAAGAATAGGGCAGACCCCTACGAGAGGGAAGTCAGCTCTGAAAACAACAGAGATAAGGCATTAAAATAGAGATCCTCTCTATTTTATGCATTTTTCTTGATTTCACTGGAAAAGGCTTTACTGTTCAGTACTTTTTCCATTTATTTTCATTTTCTCAATGACTAAAAAAAAAAATTAATCGATGGTGAGGGCCTGTGGTACGGTGGTAGGCGGAGCAGCCTCCATACCCCCTCCGCAGTTACTAGCAGTCCATCATCACCTCATTACTCAGTGTAAGGAATTGTTCCAGGAGCGCTTACAACCCAGCGCACCCAGTCACCCAAAGCTCACTGGCAGCCCGCAGAAACGGGGCACCAGGGCACAACCCGCGAGCACGAATGCAGCCCAGAGGAAGCAGCACTCCGTTCTTTCGCTGGCAGAGGTGGGTGGCCGGGCTCCAAGCTCCGGGTAATCCTCTGCTCTGCCGCCCTCTCCTGCTGCGAGAGCTCTGCTCTTCCACTGCGCTCCCACCCAACGCTGCTTCCGTGGGATGGAGCTCCCCGTCCACCTAGGCACCACTGAACCCCTCTGGTTAACACGACTGCCACAGGGCCTGAAGTTGGCCCTACCCGGTCCAGGTCAGCGAATGAAGATATCATTCCTTTAACTCACAAGGACAGCGTGAACAAAGGGCTTCGCGACATCATGGTGGCATTTTCCTCATGGAAAGGGAAGCTCTGCTGAGCCTGTTGGCATCTGAAGGGCTTCAGAGACAGTCGAACACAGTGACCAAACAGCTACAGCGCTCAGAACAGCAAAGGCTCCATGCCGACACCAGAATTTTGCAATCAAACGTATTAATTGTAGGCAACGTCAGACATTAAAGGGATTAACATGTAAAAACTCCAGCAAAAAAGCAATCTTACCTTCGTCTCCTTCTGGTGCGTAGGAAGCCGTGATGATGTCGATGTCAGCACAGTTCATCACAATTTGGTTGGTCGCCTGTTTCACCTGGAAGAGAAATTTCATGAGCATCAGGAAGAAATGGTGTTCCCTACTCCCTTGAGCCCGCTTAGGTGGGCACCCCCACCTCCTGTTAACCTAAAACCTCT
The DNA here is from genome assembly GCF_000710305.1 of Buceros rhinoceros silvestris. NCBI lineage: Eukaryota > Metazoa > Chordata > Aves > Bucerotiformes > Bucerotidae > Buceros > Buceros rhinoceros. Next base: position 28,807 of record NW_010398696.1, read on the forward strand.
CCACAGCAAGTGTTTGAGATCAAATTTAGTGCTTTAGAGAGGTGGAAAAGAAAAAGATACTCCACTGGCTGCTCCCGTTTGTTCTGGAACAGGCGGACTTGAATCACGTTCCAGCCATCTAGGCCTCCTTATCAGTGCCGTGAATTATTTAAGGGAACGAACTGCCTGTTAAAAACTGGTATGAAAGCTTTGACAATGGGGCCCTTGTACATGCCTGGGAATCCAAGACCAATAAAAACAGACAGCGCGCCTGTAAGCTTCCTTTCAGAGACAACCCACGGGAGACACTCGAGTAAAAGCCCTCGAACACGAACCTACATCTTAGGGAGGTGATCAGAAATACCACCGACGGGACCGTGTTCTAAACCGTCGACATGGTAAGAACTTCTTAGGTTAAAAACATCTGCCAAGAAATTTGCCTTTACATTTTCCTGACAGCTTTCCTTCTGCCAGCTCTTGGCCGCACACGCTTTGCTTTATTTCACAAGTGGCCGGCTCCCAGCGTAGTAATAAACCGTCTCACTCTGCCAGCTTTCTGTTTGGATGCAAGAGCTTCAATACAGAGGAATTTAAATTAAATATCAATTAATTACAAAGGAGTAAAATATTTGGGAATTAAACTAGGAATTATTTAGAAACTTATGGCTGAAACCACTCAAATCATCACGTTGGATCGAGCTGGTTGTCCTGCTAGTCAGGGATGCAGTGGACAACACCAGCTCTTTCAATAAAGGAGCGAGAATTTCTGTAACAGCCAACTAGTTTAACGTGTGCACAAGGAACTGCTTCCTGTCCCAGACAGCGGGTTCCTTAAAGCATAAGGATGTAAATCCTTTCCACAGTTTTTCCCTATACAAGCTCAAAATGGCCTGTTAACGCCTGCACTCCTCACTCCAGCTCTCCGTGTTTGATCACAGAGAAACCAGCTGGACCTCTCTGTGATGGAAACTGGTTCCCATGAAGCAAGAGCTCCTTCGTCCCGTAGCAAAACCAGCTCTGCTGGCGCCCACCCGTTCACCATCCCAGCACCTGAGTGCCAACGCATTTGTTACACATAAAGCTGGAACACTGAGCTGAAGTGTCACAGCTGAGCAGACACATCTCTCTCTGCCACGCAGGAGCTGGTGTCCACATGAGATGAGGACGTGGAAGGAGATGCTCGGTCCGAGCTGTTTTGCCCAGGCGGGCTGAAGGAACGGCTCCTTAAGTCACCACGTACATAAAAACCAAATTCATGTCTAGTCAGTGATAAGAGAGGCTTAAGAAATTCAAGCATGTAACCCAAGAGGCACACCCGCATCCTCAGAACGGTCCGTCCAGTCTCACGGCCTGGGAGCCGAAGGGCTAACAATACCGGATAACCCGGCAAGGCCAACCCCACAGCCGCCAGTTAGCACAAGGAAAACCCCACAGCCGCCAGTTAGCACAAGGCAAACCCGACTCGGAAGTTTCTTCACAGCCTCAGTCACCAACTCTGCTTCTCAAGGAAATGTCTACAGCTCATTCCTGCAACAGGACGGAGCCCTGCTCCTGTCACCACGTCACCACCTCATGGTATTAAAACCAAAACCATGTTCCCTACAACTCAACCTGATTCTAAAGATGACACACTTGCGAAGCACAAAACCAGCCAATGGGACAGCTGAAGTGACACAAGTTAAGTTTGATGCTTCTAGTAGAGATTTACACTTGGATTTTTTTCTTCTGGTTTGGTGTGCACAGAATCAAAGGATCACACCACTTCCCAAAAGCAAAGCTCAAAGCCTAAGAACTTCCATCACAGTATGAGGGTCTGGGGGTTTTTCAAGGTCTTCTACAGCACAGAAAAATCAGAATGAGAAAGCTTTTTCTAAGTGTCCAGTAGAGCCCTTTCTTCCATCTACAGATCCAAATCTCTCTGGATAAAGAAGGATCCACAGTGCAGACAATACCAGGCTTAACAGCAGGCCCGATCTTTAACAACCAACCTCTTCTGAGGACAGAGCTGTCGGCATAGCACTGTGCCTGCAGAACGGGAAAGTTCAGGTTTAAGCAGAGTCAGCTTTGGAGGCTCCTCAGAAAGGCAGTCACCCAGGTTTAGGTTTTTTTCTCGCCTCCTACCAATATCAAGCCAGTTTTACAACAGTGCAACGTGCTGGAACACACTGAAAGGGATTGAGTGAACCAGGAGCCTAAAAAGCACATACTCTCCCGACTCCCGGAAAATGAAGGGCAGAATTCAGCATGTGGACGTGAACACTGACAGCACACTGCACAGTGCGCTGCTGGGCTCTTGCATGTCATTCAGCTGGGAAAAAAACCAAACCCCTGTCCTTGTGTTGGCACACAGGCTCTAACCAGAGTCTCCTCCCACTGCTCCACTACAAACATTGTACAGACACACCTGCAAGAACAAAACCAAACCAAACCTCCAACCCGTCCAACGTGCTTAACCCGTGACCACTCCATCGCAGCAAAACCTTCAGCCGAACGCGGACAGACACCACGCAGATCGAGAAGATGAACAGAGGTGTTTCACCTCTCTGCTACTGCCGTGTTTGGGAAGATGGAGATTCTGCTCACGCAGCACTTGTCACAGACATGATTGTATTTATTAAAAGGCAAAAAAGCATCTCGGTGCATAAGGTATAAGCAATTACACAGCTCTAGAGACACAAACCGTCACCCTGCTTCACCTTGCTCTAGAAGGTAATGAATTTACTCTTCAATGAGAGGCAGCTAATCCTGGCAAGAGCAAGCAACGAGCCCCACAACCAAAATGGTTTTGTCGTAAGGCTGACCTGTGGATGAGCCAAGACCAATGTCCAGACCAAAGGAACATTCCCAACTTTAAACTGTTGCTGTTGATGAAGCTCCAGTGACATGAATCAGGATTCAAGTACCTCTTGAGATTAGCCAGGTACCTGAGCGGGTCCGCCCTGCAGCAGAACTGCAGACTCTGCGACGTCTGAACCGTGTCCGCAACCTGCCCGGACACCAATATGACGCTGCCCAGCCCCTACACACCCACACCTGGGCTCAGCACTTGTTTCGGGGAAGCAAAATCCCTCCTGATAGGAGATAACAGCTTAAGTTCCCCCAAATAAATTTTCCAAGGTAACATCATTTGGGGATGTTACCAATAAAGGGAAGATCAGTTGTTTCTACCAAACAGGACTCGAAGATGCTGTTAAGCTTTTGATTTTACTGGTTATGGGAGCAGGGGAGGACTTGATGGAAGAACCTTTTCAGAAACAGGAATGTGAATGGCTTCAGGAGAATGCCAGCCTACCCAGCCCAGGGTGAGGGGCACCGAAAGACGCCTTCTATAGTCAAACGAATCCTCTAGAGCCATTCATAAGACTGGATAATTAAAAATCTTGTCACTCAGCTTCAGAGTCCTTCTCTAACTGTAGCATTATAACAGGCACGTATGGTTTTAGCATCCTACTCTAAAAATAGACAACTAAAATTACCTCAGTTCTGTTCCAGGACGTATCTTTTTAAAAATTCAAAACCTCAATGAGAAAAGGAATAAAGAGTTTTATTAAGCTGCCTCTCGAGCGAGTTATGGCAGCCACGTAGTAAAATTACCAATGCCACGACTAATTGGCCCCCTGGAAAAGCTCGTTTCATTCCAAGCAGCATCCAGTTCCACTCATCTGTAGCAGTCACACGTTCTTCAGAGGTGTCAAATTCACCCAGACAAGCGAATCCCTTCGGAACTGTGATCACTGCCATCACCTTACGAGTTGCAGCGCTGGGAGAGGCCTTTCAGGGGGCATCCCAGTTTCTGGAGCTGGTGGCATACAGGCTCACAGAGCCCCGAGGTCCGAACGCTCAGCACGGTGCCTTTCACACTCCAATTCAGACCTAACTCCACGTGCTGGAAACGTACGTTACAACACCGGGTAACAGGCTGTACATTTATACCAGCCAGCTTCCCCCCCAAAGGAGACTGAGCACAAATACCACACCCATTAAACTTAATTTTACAAGGTTTACAGACGAGAGTGTCACAATTAACCCTTCAGTGGCACGCAGCAGGACCAGAAGATTACGCATTCCTTGGCAGATACTGCATAATTAACCTATAAAAAGCCACAGGTACAGGTTGAACATTGCTAACTATAACAGAGAATCCTTCAGACGTGTTGAAGGGACAGCAAAATGTATTTGAAAGCCATCTACCCCAGGGTGTAAATTACTGACAGTAAAAACAGGCTGCTTTGCAACCGAGAAACACCCCGCTGCAGTTTCCAGTGAAAGAATTGAATCACCACCCAGCACCCTCCAGAGACGGTAGGTAGTTCACGGAAACACCAGGAAGTCAGAGGAAAACCGGGCACCCTCCCGAGCTCGGCACCACAACACCCCTGGACAGACGACTGCCCGGAGCCGTGACAGCGTAGAGACCTTCCATCTAGAAGCTTAAAACAACCGCGGCGCGTCGGCAGCCAGAGATTTGCTTCTGTGGCCGCTGCTCACATGCGCCTTTTCGTCAGGATGCTGAAGGACAGAAGGGCTGCGCATCCCCGCGGTGTGCCACCCTCCGTTCGGGCCTCCCGGGAGTCACAAGCAGAATGGAAAAAAGCTGACCCAGACAGCGAGCAACATGAGTATGCTGCACGGACAACCAGGCCCTGCGAATTGGGGTTAGAATAATTACGGCTCAAGCCAACAGATGAATAAACTAGAGGAACTATTTCTACCACACAGAGACACACACAACATCTGAATTGTGCCCATTCAGAAACACCCACACACCCAACAGTTAAAATGCCAAAAGGTGAGAGAACCGACAGAGCGATCAGCAGGCTGGGAGCAGGCGGCTCTGCCAGCGCCAGATCTGCAACCGATGTGCAGCGTTGGACCTCCCGGAGCCACGTTTTGTCCTGCCTGGGCTAAGGGCTCCTTGTGAAACAGCTCATTGAAGAATTTGGGAGTTTTTAACCACGATAAATGGCAATTATATATCATCAGCTTATAGAATTGTTACACAACTCCACAGACTTCAAAAATACTCGTACAACCACAAAAATCTTGAGTAACCAGACAAAACTTAACATACAGGTTACCAGATACTTAACGAGCGCAGCTTCAAAAGGCTGCAAAATTAAACCATCAAAAGGCAGATTTCAGCATCGTTCCTTCATCAAGGAACAGCAAATACTCGACAGAGGGGCCAGTTCCCTCACCTGAAGACAGGAGGTGCCACAATAAACTACTAGCACATATTATTTCTTCTTAAGGCTTTGAAATCAGTGCTGACACTGAAGCAACAGCCCGTCTTTTCAACCACGAAAGGATTCACCCTCTGAAGCTGCTCTGAAGGAGCCTGTAAGCGTAACGATTATTATTGTGGTATTAGGATGACAGGCTTGGGAAAGTTATTTACATGTACAAAAGCCAACACAAGGCCCCAAACGCAAGACAGGAGGTTATTTAACATTTTTTCAGGGCTTGGCGCTCAAGTCCAAAGACCTCACCAAAATTCTGCACCAAGGGCTGCCAAACCCTGTCGAACGGCCACAAGCGAGAGACCTAACCTGAGTGATCAAGTGATTCCTTGGAATATCGTGACTAAGTATCACCAGTTCCAGTTTGCTATTAAAGATGCAAAATAACACCTTTGATGCACATAATGAAAAGTTTTCCTAACTGTGTGATTCAGCGTGATTTATTCTGGTGTCAGAGTGCCAGAATCGCCTCGCAGGTCAGAAAGCATCACTGGTTTAAGAACTCGCTGTGGGTTATTGCCCGTCCAGCCATTACTGTACCCAAACGGAGCAGAGGGACTAGTAATTCATCTTGACTGGTTATGAAAAACGATTCCTGGATCTTCAGGAGGAGACAGCTTAGGTACTTCCCTGCCCAAAATCTGGAAAATTCAAAGTTTGTGTCTTAACGCAAACTCCCTTTCCCCTCGAGGGCTGCGCAGTGCAGGCTGCGAGCAGGATGCCCCGGTGAGCTCCGCTCCGCCGTGTTGCAAGGTGCGAGTAGAAACGGCCAACAGGTCCTTAACGGAACCAGTTGGATCCAAAAGACTACAAATGATTTTTTTATTGTCTAGACTCAATCCCAGCTCAAAAACGAACTGGAAACGTTACAAATTCCTAAGGAAACCATTCCCTTGCACAAGTGTCCCATCCACCTCGTATGGTGGGCGAGCCGGTTGCTCTTCTCTCCACTAAGGTACAGAACAGTTACCCTCTGATATTCTGGAATGTGCCCTTCCCCTGCTGCGGACACCGGCAGCCTCAGCAAACCTCTCCAGGTTTCTAACTCAAGCGAACGCTCACCCCACGCCCCCGCCTGCAGCTCCCCGGCACGCAGCTGGGACTGGGCCTCAAGCCCCTTTGGTCTACAGCTGTTAGAAAGATCCATATTTTAGATATGCTTTAAAAACCTCGACCTACATCTCTTTGATCCTCTAGCGTGGGAACACCCAATCAGTTCACCAGGATGTGACCAAGAGTTTTTTCCAATCCTGAACCTGCCGGAGCAGGGCCCTTCCTTACCACGCGCCCTCGGCCGGTAGGGAAGTCCAGGAACTCCCACTGTCAGGTGCTACCCCCGCTCTAGAACTCATTGATTAATCCCCCAAACAGCAAACAACATAAAAAACATCTCCACGGCACTAAAATCTGCAAACTGGCCACCATCTCTGCGAGAAGCCTCCAAATCCTTGTTATTCATGGATTTAAGCGAAGTTTCCCAGGTTGCTGCTCACTACTACTCTCTCCTCAGCAGCAACGCTGGCTTAAAGAGCCACCACTCCCCTCCCCCCGAGCGTTATTTTTAACCGGGATGATTTCAGTGATCCCATTTACAGCACAGCCCCACAGCTGGAACACGACGGAGGAGCAGCGGCTTGGGTGCGAAGACAGGAATAGGCAGCTGGGATTAAGACGGAAGAGATGGGGAATTTCTCAGGGCAGCTGTTTCGCCCAGCCCAACGTGCCGCCAAACCAAGAGGGCAGTGGCCCGAGGACTCGCACTACAACACGGTTCACAGGACGATTCACGTTTTCAGTGCTTCTTCCACGTGACACAAACTTACTCATCTCTGGTCGTCCTCCTCCAGGTCCCAAAAGTCACAGGATTCACTATCACCCCCAGCCTTTTGCCCTCCCCAGCTCCCGCAGACACCAGACGCTCGCCCATGCCACGCTCACTCCCTTCTGCACCTTCAGATTCAGCAGTTTTACTGCCCTGACGTTGCCTCATTTCAAAACAAGGGTTTACCCACCTCTTTAGACCCAGATTTAAATCTGTGCACAACGCGGCATTAAAACCTCCCTCCGATATTTCTGAGCTCTCGATACAGCCATCCCATCTGAAGAGAGAAGTCCAGGAAGCCCTTTCAATCTGTATCTACTTCAAATCGTTGCACAAGGAGAGACACGAAAGCAGATTTAGGAAATCTTGGCACAGCAGCCCCAGAATGACTATGAGACTTCAGGGCTCTCATCAAACATTCCGGCTTTGAAGCACGAGCACGGGGAAGCTTTCGCCGTTCAGAAAAGGCAGCAGACCCGGTTGTTTCAGTTCGCACATCCCTTCCCGCTGCTAACCAAGCATCTCGCTGCCCTGCCTTCCAGCTTTTCACGACACCGAGGCCTACCAGCTTCCCCACGGCACCGGGGAGTTCGCATTTCATCTCATATGCGGTAGTTTGTCTTTCCAGCAAAATCCCGAGCCATCTGAACGGCTGGATAGAGATAAAAGCCGCACGCTGGAGGCTGAAAACAGGAACGGGGCGCTCACCACAGCGCTGGGGGAAGCCGGGGGTACCAGCGGGGCAGATACCGGCGGCTCCGAGCCCTCCGTACTCCAGCGGGGCCGTGCGGACGGCCG
>NW_010398697.1:0-1730 GCF_000710305.1 Buceros rhinoceros silvestris
GCTCCCAGGCCGAGCAGGAACCTCCAGCGGGTCACCCAAGACGCCCGCCCAGAAGATGACCCCGGGTTCAAGCCCCACCTGCACCCCCAGGCGCGGCGAGGGGAAGCCCAAAGCCACCCAACAGGTTCAGGGCTCCTGGCTGGTGGAGGCCGTCAAGAAGGTTCTCCAACGGCTCATAAATCAAGCGGGGACAAGCGCGCCCAGGTCACGCGCTGGTGGTGGCACCTGGGAACTCCCCCGGGGGTGGCCACTGTCAGTCACAGACTTGGAAAGACCCAACCAGGTCCCACCTTGCCTGGAGAAGGGTCCTCAGTGGGTCCCAGCCAGGTTCATCTTGAGAACCTGTAGCAGTGGGGTCCCGCGGGAGGTTCTTCCAGCGACCAACCGGCCTCACTGTCCAACCCCCATCGAGACGGAACTTCTCCCAGCAGCCACTGCCCCTTGTCCTCTCCACGTGGCTCCTTGGAAGCCTCTACCCTGTGACGAGGTGCCCTCCGAGCCTTCTCCTCCCCAGGGAGGAGAGACCCAGCTCCTCCGGGCTCTGCTGCTGGAGTGGGTTCTCCAGCCCCACGGCCATGGCCCTCAGGACCTCCCTGGTCGGGCCACGTCCTTCTCGACTTGTGGGGGCCACAACTGGGATTCTTCAGCTCCTGCCGAATTCGGCCAAATCCCTTCAGATTCTTCAGCTCTTTCCAAATCCCTTCCAAATTCTTCAGTTACTCTAAATTCCCCCTAAAATCTCCCGATTTCCCTCTGAATTCTTAAAGTCCTTCCAAATTCACCCAAATTCCTTCCAAATTCCCTTCAAATTCTTCCATTCCTTCCAAATTCCTTAAATTCCTTCCAAGTTCTTCCAAATTATTCTAAATTCCCTTTGAATTCTTCAATTCCTTGCAGATTCATCCAAATTCCTTCCAAATTCTTCTAAATTGGCTTTGAATTCTCCAGTTCCTTCCAAATACTTCAATTACTCTAAATTCCTTCTAAAATCTTCCAAATTCCCTCTGAATTCTTAAAGTTCTTCTAAGTTCTTCCAAATTCCTTCCAAATTCTTCTAAATTGGCTTTGAATTCTCCAGTTCCTTCCAAATACTTCAATTACTCTAAATTCCTTCTAAAATCTTCCAAATTCCCTCTGAATTCTTAAAGTTCTTCTAAGTTCTTCCAAATTCCTTCCAAATTCCTTAAATTCCTTCCAAATTCTTTCAAATTCTTCTAAATTCCCTTTGAATTCTTCATAATTCCTTCTGAATTTTTCAATTACTCTAAATCCTTCCTACAGTCTTCCAAATTCCCTTTGAATTCTTAAAAGTCCTTCCAAATTCCTTCAAAATTCCGTTTGAATTCTTCAACTCCCTTTGCATTACTCAATTCCTTCCAAATTCTTCTAAATTCCCTTTGCATTCTTCCTAAATCCTTCCAAATTCCTTCCAAACTCTCTTCAAATCCTTCAGTTCCTTCCAAATTCCTTAAATTCCTTCTAAATTCTTCTAAATTCCCTTTGAATTCTTCGATTCCTTCCAAATTCATCCAAATTCCTTCCAAATTCTTCTAAATTCCCTTTGAATTCTTCGATTCCTTCCAAATTCCTCTAAATTCCCTTTGTATTCTTCCCAATTCCTTCCAAATTCTCTTCAAATCCTTCTGTTCCTTCCAAATTCCTTAAATTCCTTCAAATCTCCTTCAACTCCTTCCAAATGCTCCCATATTCCCCCCAAATTTCCCCAAAAT
>NW_010398698.1:0-2154 GCF_000710305.1 Buceros rhinoceros silvestris
CCCTGCCTCTGCCTCTGCCCCTGCCCTGCCTCTGCCCCTGCCCGCTGGAAGATCGAGTTGAGGCGTTGCAGAATGTTGCGTGCCTGCTCCTGCAAATGCCCGTTACCGTTAACAGATGATTACAGCCCTTGAAAGCACTTTGCATAATGAGAGAACTACCCGTATAGCTAATGTTGGTAATTACTGCGTTTATGGAGCGGCTGAGGTACGCTCATCAGACCGACCTGCTTCCCGTACACCAGCTGCGCTGTTGAAGCAGTCTGTAGGGCGATTTCATGTTGCGCTGTGCCTGCCACGTGGTTGGTAGTGAACACAGATCATAAACCCCACAGAAACCTGCTGTTTCACACGCCGTTTGCATTCATGAGACACGGTTATAAACATCTGGCACAAGACACAAGGCACTGTAAGACAAGGCCTATGAGAATCGTATGTACGTATGTCATACGTAGTCATATATACACATTATACGAAGACCTCAAATATTTCGTCCCTAAACACATTTATTATCAGTAGTTAGTAACTATTGTAGATACTAGGAAAAATAAAAGCTGATTAACTGCCTTCTCTGTGATCACACAAGTCAGTAATGGAAAAAGGAACAAAAACTCTGACATCTTAACTTTCACCACCTCTCTTCACCTAGTTGATTCAAAGATCACAGTTAAAAAACTCAATAGTCGCTATGACTATTCAGCCAGTATTCTTTACTTACAGCGCTGGACGCACAGGGAGATATTTCTTGCCTTTCTGTATGCGCTTACAGGGAGTCCAATTACATCATTTATACAATTAACTACTACATATGCATTATCTTTCCAGGAACTAATAAGAATATTATAATAATTCTTCCCAAATACATTTACATAGTCCGTCTCTCTCCCAGGGATGCACTTGGTCTCTCTGGTGGTCTTGAACAGGGGTCGACTTGCGGAAAAATAGACCCCACAACCCAGAAGGCTGGAGGGCAGGTATGTTTATGAAGGTGCCTGGTGCACGGGGCTCTCTCCTCAAAGCACGCACACTGCCTGAAGGCAAACCTCCCCTTATATAACCATAACTGATACACATTCAACGGGTTACCTGAATAGTCTTTTGCACCCCCTTTTCTTCAATTCTCTTTCATCCTTTCTTTTTATTCTCCTGGAACTTAATAAAAACTCAAAAATTATGCACTAAAAATGCTTTCCACTTCTGTCCTCCTCGAATGTTAAAGCTGTCGTTAGCCTCACCGTGTGACGGATGCCATAACAGACAGCTCTATTTAACGTAAATGGCAAAACTCCTCACGATCACTGAATGACTTGTGATCAGTTTCACAAAGGGATCTGTCCTTGGGTGACTCAGTGTCCGCTCAGTGTAGGGACAGGCTGGGAGCACAAGAGGGCTTTCCCTTTAGACTCAGATGCGTGCCTCCGAGGCTTCTCTAGTCTACCGGTGAACGTGCTGATATTTATAACTGTCAAAATATGCAACATTTTAAAGTATTTTGTACTGAGACTGACTACTGCTCGAGCTGCTGGGTGTGCCAGAGGTGCTGTATCTCAGTGGTTTGATATTTAAGTTGGAAGTGGCGTTTCTGACTTTCTGAAGTGACTGAGAAAAGCAATTTGTCCTTTGAACCTTCGTTAAGAAGGGTTATGAGAAGGCAGAAGCCAGTATAAAGGATAAGGAAAGGATTATTCCATTTCTTTTATGACTAAAAAGAGTGATAAACTCTGGCCTAAATTAGTGGTATGCTTTCTTACTGAAGTGCAAAGTAAGAATTCTCAAAGTACCAAGTAAAGAGTTAAACTTCAGTCAGCGCAGGCTTGCACAGAACTGATGCAGTGTTTACATCCCCCTTCAGGTTCCCGGGTAATAAATGCAACGTGGGCTGCAGTGCTTGCTTCTACCGATAACTGCCGTACAGGATGGCTTTAAACCAACCCTGGATCAGTCCAGGATGGATGTACGCACTGGGAAAAAGCTCACGAAACCAATACCACACTGCAAAGCACTGGGCGACGGCACAGCTGGCTTCGAAAACCAGCAGGCTGTGGAAGCGGACTGCAGCTCCGCGCAGTCACCAATCTGGCAGGAAACCAATTCAGCCTGCAGCGGGGAGCTCTCCCCGTGCCTTCAGGGCGCCTGGCAGGGCCCCCGCGGCTCCCC
>NW_010398699.1:0-324 GCF_000710305.1 Buceros rhinoceros silvestris
CACACTGCCCCATCTCATGCTGTGGGCACTCTGGGGTTACCATGGCGCCGCCAACGCCCATGAAGGTGGGGAAAGGACAGCTCCCAGTATGCCCTGGGAAGCAACCAACATTGATGAAGAACTTGAGCAGCACTGGTCCCAGTTCTACCAAACCATCCACCCATCCCATCCAGCTCTCTCCAGGTCAGAGAGAAGGATGCTGGGGGATATGTCAAAGGCCTTGCAGCAGCGCAGACAAACGATGGCCGTAGCTCTTCCCCTGCCCGTGGCTGTGGTCGCTCCCCACCCAGCCGTAGAGATGTGGTCACTGCTACAGGCACATGG
>NW_010398699.1:578-1315 GCF_000710305.1 Buceros rhinoceros silvestris
GATAGAGGAGAAAACATAAAAATTGTAAATAAATCTGTGAATAGGACTGTGCCTCAAGAAATGTCAAGTTTGACATGGAAATCCATAAACCGTGGAATAGGAAGTACAAAATACAAAAATCCACGTCACCATAAATACCTACAACTCTCTGTCTGTCTCTGTTTTTCTCTCTCTCTTTGCTGGGTTCCTGTCAGGGGAACCACAGGGCAATGCTGGGGGTGACCGACAGTGTTGCCCCACTGCGAGCCGGGGGGAGGCAGGGAGGGAGGGGCTGCACCACTCCCTTCTTTGGGGGGGTTTGAAGGATTTCAGTGAGGCAGACGGCGCCTGTTCCCTTTGGCTGACTCTCTGTCTGTCTCTGTTTTTCTCTCTCTCTTTGCTGGGTTCCTGTCAGGGGAACCACAGGGCAATGCTGGGGGTGACCGACAGTGTTGCCCCACTGCGAGCCGGGGGGAGGCAGGGAGGGAGGGGCTGCACCACTCCCTTCTTTGGGGGGGTTTGAAGGATTTCAGTGAGGCAGACGGCGCCTGTTCCCTTTGGCTGTGACGGCCCCGTCATGACGCCTCACCTGCTGGGAGAGACGCGGCCGATCCGGGAGCAGTGCCAGGGCAGCGCCACCCCCCAGATGCCCTGTGACCACGCTCCCCACCCCCCCAGACACCCCCATGCCCACGAGGCTGGGGACGCTCTGATCAGATGCACCCCAAAAGCACCCAAATCCCTGGGCTGGGGCTGAA
>NW_010398699.1:1450-3073 GCF_000710305.1 Buceros rhinoceros silvestris
AAATCCCTGGGATGGGGCTGAAATAGAGCCCGCGGGGGCTCTTCCCCACCCTTAGAGCCCTGGACCCCCCTGAGACTCCCCTGAGACTGCTTGAGTTCTCTCCAAGATCCCCCGAGACACTCCTGAAATGCTTCCAGCCCCCTGAGACCCTCCAAAACTCCTCGAGACTCCTCGGGATGCACCCCCAAGACCCTTGAGCCCTCCCTGACCTGGAAACACGGCCCCAGTCCCGCGGGGGCTCTTCCCCACCCTTAGAGCCCTGGACCCCCCTGAGACTCCCCTGAGACTGCTTGAGTTCTCTCCAAGATCCCCCGAGACACTCCTGAAATGCTTCCAGCCCCCTGAGACCCTCCAAAACTCCTCGAGACTCCTCGGGATGCACCCCCAAGACCCTTGAGCCCTCCCTGACCTGGAAACACGGCCCCAGTCCCGCAGAAGAAATGGCCCCTCTCGGAAAAACATTAGAGCATTTTTTGAAAAGAAATGTCAAGAAAAAAAAGAAAGAAGTCAAGAAAAAATATTTTATTTATTTGGGCGTTTTTCATTAGTATTGGGCAATGGACGGGGATTTTTCATCCCAGGAAACCCAAGGCGTTGGGGAAAGAACAACCAAATTGCAGCAAATCTCGGCCCGGCTTCGGTGGCATCACTGGCCGTGCCAACTTATCACCAGCCTCTCCAAAAAATGGCTGGGAAAAGAGGCGATTTTGGTTCAAAGTGCTGGGAAGAGACCCTGGGGTGTCACGTTTCCCCCAACAGCTCCGGGCTCAGGGTGTTCGGTCCCCCGACATGGCGGGCTGGCCGCAGGTGTGGGTACGCTCATGGCGCCAGCAGGCGTAGCTGTGGCTGAAGCTCTGGCTGCAGGTGGTACAGCTGTAGGGCTTCTCCCGGTGTGCGTGCGGTGGTGCTGGAGGAGGTGGGAGCTTTGGCTGCAGCTCCGGCCTCATTCGGTACACGTGAACGGCTTCTCCCCGGTGTGCGTGCGGTGATGCCGGGTGAGACTGAAGCTGCGGTTGAAGCGCCGGGGCGGTCGCCACACGTGAACGGCTTCTCCCCGGTGTGGATAAGGTGCGGGAGGAGGTGGGAGCTTTGGCTGAGCCTCCAGCCGCATTCGGTACACTTGTAGGGCTTCTCCCTGGTGTGGGTGCGGCGATGCCGGGTGAGGGTGGAGCTGTGCCTGAAGCTCCGGCTGCAGCTGCCGCACGTGAACGCCTTCTCCCTGGTGTGGATGAGCCGGTGCCAGAGATTTGTGCTCCTCCCGAACCTCTTGCCGCAGCTGCTGCAGATGAAGGCTCAGGCGCTGCAGTGGGAGCACTGGTGCTTCCGCAGCTCTGAGCTGGCTGGGAAGCTCTCCCCACACTCAGGGCACCGACTTGGCTGCTCTGGTGGCACAGTGGGGGCCATCGTGGCTTCCTCCTTCTCCTCCTCCTCCTCCAGCTCCACCTCCAACTCTGCTGCCTCCTCCTCCTTCTCCTCCTTCTGTTCCTCCTCCACCTCCTCCTTCTCCTCCTTTTCCTCTTCCTGCTCCTCCTCCACCTCCTCCTCCCGCTCCTTACTCTCCTCCTTGTCTTCTTTGGGGCTGCATTTCAGCACCTCTGACTCATTCTCCATGGGCTCCTTCTC
>NW_010398700.1:0-12388 GCF_000710305.1 Buceros rhinoceros silvestris
GGCAGCCTCTCCCCGCGTCCCGTTCGGGGCTCACTCGCTCTGTGCCCATGGAAGGACCAACTGCACGGCGCTAAGATACCCCGCCGCGAGGATTTTCCTGTATTGTTGGTGTTTTCTCCTTCTCATTTTTGCCTTGGTGTGCCTGCAGGCTTTTCCCTTTTTTTTTTTGTTTCTTCTCCTTCCTCTGTCGTTGCTTTTTATTCTGGCTTTCCGGTAGGAAAGTTGCGTTTCGGGATCTGGCACCGACCCGCCGTCGCTCCTGTTGGGCGAGGAGGAGGAACCGCTACGCTGGCTCCCAGGGCGGTTTCTTCGGCTCGGAAAAGGAGGTTGCTGAGACGCTGGGGCCCGCGTAGCGGAGGGAGGGAGAGGAAACCTGCTGCTGCAGGGCTGTGAGCAGCCCAGGAAAGTGCGTGCGTGCGTGGAGCAGGGGGTAGAAGGAGCCTCGTTTGCCCCCGCCGTGGACTGTTCTTCCAATTTTCACTCCCCTTGGCGGGGCAACGAGGGGGACTGTGGTTGAAGGAATTTTTTCGGAAGTGCTCCTCAGCCTGGTATAGGCTATGTGAGTCTTTTGTGTTCTCTCGGTCTTGGTTTTTCACTTTTTCATTATTTTTAACCTTACTTTGCTCTGGAATAAGGGAAACTTTTTATCTCCGGAATCATGTCGACGGGAGAAAGTTTTGAGTCTCGGTTTGAAAAAATAGACGTGACTTTAAAGGACCCCAGATCCGAAGTGAACGTGGACTGTTTGCTGGTGAGTAGGGAGCGCCGATGTGTCCCCGATCCCGTCTCCCCGAATTTCTTACCCTGTGGGACCGAATCTTGCACTCTTGGCTGAGTCACCATCCTGCTCAACTCCGCAGTAGCGTTTTGTTTACTCAACGTTGAGTTGACAGTGCGTGAATGTCTCTCTATAGAGAGAGCGGCTTTCACGCCAAGAATGCACCCACCCAGTCCTGCGTTAGATTTGTCATCTCTCTCGCGTCACACACCTTTTTTTCTTCAGCGACTGTCATAAGAGGAGGTGGACGCTTTGTACAGAGGCGCGATTCTTGAGAGCCAGTACTGTGTGTGAGCAGGAGACTGTAAATAACTGATATACCAATTCCCTCCTCAACTTTTTTTGCGGAAGTGAGGTCCTCTTATGTTGGGTTAAGCACTGCAGCACTGAATTCAGAGTGTTCAGTGTAGACTTCTGCAAATGTTAACTACTGACTTGTAAAATACAGCTCTCAGATTAATATGCCCTTACAAGTGGGGAAGTAGCCATGGCAAGGGTTTAAGTGCATTTTTAACTACTTGGTATGCTAGGTTGGAGGGCTGGTTGCTTGTCATTTCCTTACTTGATCACAAGTGATGGTTCTCTGGATCTATCCAGTGCTGTCAGTGTTATGATTGCATCATACGAAAGCAAATCATAACACTTTTTCAGATAAGCCCAATGTCATTTGATAGTTGTTTGACAAAAGTGGATGATATCTTAGTTCTGATTATAAAAAGTACTTCAGCAAAGTGTATGCCAAATCCAACCAATTTGTTTGGGATGTAGCTGAGTAGTTAGATATGCCTAGAGATGCCCTTAAATCATAGAAAATTGCAACTTGTGCTTTTATGCTGAAGTAGAGAATTTCTTTTCTTTGAAGTAAGTGATAAAAATTCTTTAATGTATTTTTTTTCTGGCTTTCTGTTGTCAGGGAGAAGTAGTAAATTGTATTTGTTCCTAGTATGAACCCTGACATCTGAATTCGGGGGAGATGTGAGGTGCGGGTAGCTCTTAATAGTCATTCTTCATCTTCTGCTGCGTGGCTCTTAGCAGAAAGCTAACTTTACCATAAGGCAGTGGAGAGGTGAAAAGAATCCAGTGAAAGAATCTGTACAGGTTCATGCTATTGTGCATTCCGTTAAGTTTCTTACTGACTTATGAGGTTCTGAAATGTTGGTAGGTCAAAACTACATCACTGAATAAAACTGGAGTCTTGTGGATATTGCTGCTATAAGGAAAATAGCACTGCATCTTCCAGTTAACTTCCTTCTTCTGATCTATACAAACCCCAGCTAGTGACGAGATCTCTGATGCCTAGGATATACTGTGTCAATTTTGATAACTCAAAACTTCTATCAAATCAGACATTTTTACACACAGCTTCTATTGATAGATGTCAAGAGAGTATCTCCAGTTAAGAGTGCAGGGGTTTATGTTAACCATGTCTCCATTTTCTAGTATGTGCTTTAATGCTGGCCATACCATGGGGGCCTTCCTGCAGTGATAGTAAGGAGATTGGAGGTATGAAACATGCAGTTGATAGTATCTTTAACTGTATTCCTTTACCTTTTAGTCAGTTTAAGGTTTTGTCCCTTTTCAGTTATCTTAATTGCAGTTTGGAGCTAAGCTGTGGTAAGTTTGGAAGAAACTTTTTGGAATGCTTCCTATCATTCTTCTGTAAAGTTTTAGAACATGTGTTTGCATCTCAGATCTTAATGTCCTTGAAAGTGAGATTTTTCTTTTTTTTTTTTTTTAGACATCCTCTGAGATTTTTGGCCTATTCTTTTCAAGACAGCTTTAAAGTGAGATTTTTTTTTTTTTTTTTTTTTAGACATCCTCTGAGATTTTTGGCCTATTCTTTTCAAGACAGCTTCTTATGGTGTAGTCCTAAGAATTATGGTTTGTTTTTTTTTTTTAGCTAGCCCTAGTTACAGATACTGCTCTTAAACTAATACCAATTTAGAAAAAAAGTTCTGCTGAAGAAATCAGCTGGTAGGTTAACTTCATATGTATTTAGTTACTGTATCAATCTCTTTGCTGGCTGGACTTTTACTTTGTTTCATCTCGCTCATGTTGAATTTGTTCTTGGAGTCTTTTCTGTAGAATTTAAGTATTCTAACACTTTCCAAGGGGTTTAAGTATTTAAACTCCAGTTCTTAGTGTGATGATTCGCACTACAAACATTCTTAGCCTAAAGTATTATTTCTATATAAAATCCATTGTAATATATGTGGATGTTTTTAAAGGAAGAAATCCTTAGGTGTAGATGTAATTGATCTGCACTTAAAATATCTTCCAAGATGAACACCACATTCCCTCCCCACATCCCTTGAAACACTGGGGCTGGTATACCTAAAAAGAAAATAAAATTATGTTTTTATGAACAAACTGAATAAAATAGAAAAAGGATTTTTTTAGTAAAACTTTAAAAATATTAAAAACCTTTTTTCCTTTATTAAATTTAAAATTGGTGTTATTTATAATGGCTTTTGCTTTTCCAGAGCAAAGGTGTTAGGTAACTGTGTGTATCTCAATGGTAATATATAAATAGCTCATCCACAGACACTTTACATTCACATCTGATATTCTATACATGTAGGCTTAAAATGCTGGAGTTCTTTTAGATTCAAGAAACAGGGGTTTTTGACTGTGCAAAGAAAAGTCTCAGCAATGCCTTTGGCTTCTCTGAGGATGTTTTTATCCTCTTTACTTTGTTTCGCTTCTATTCTTACTCTTCCTCATGAGTTTGTAGCTCTTGTAGACTAAAAGGCAGGCATGGAATAACATTGAAATCAGTTTTGTAATAATTTTAGGGTTTGTAAATGTCGTAAGTTAGGCTGTGTATGCTAGAGAGACTTTAAATTCACATGTGAAGTAGTATGTGAACATTAAGAAGATGGGGAGGTGGGGGCAGGGCTGTTATAAAAGAAGGCGTGTTTACCGTTTGAGGAAGGTGTGGTGGAAGACTGCTGACAACAGAGACGGCAGAAAAGACACACTGAGGACTATATAACTTCAAATTATGTGCTTCAGGAAGGAAATTCCTAATGCTGAGGTGCAGGAGAAAAATATGTTTATTTCTCCTGTTTTCTTTTACGCAAATATAATAAAAACAGAGTAAGAAAACTAAGTTGCAGCTGTCTGTAACTAAATTTGTCTGTTTCTTTGGGGCTTCCATGCATCCAATTTAGTACTAGGCTGGGAAATTGTAGATAGGCTATCTTTTCTCATGAGCCATGAGGAGACCAAAGCCTAAGTTCTGTGTAAAGCATGTGTCACAGCATAATGTAGTGCTTTTTCTCAAAATATCAGGTACTAGGAATCCTACAGTTCTAAAAAAATTATTAAGACTATGAAGGCACACTCTAGGGCTGTGCAATGATCAGATACTGGTGAATACTTAGTGTCTCATTAATGATATTAAACTGTGGAAGGTAGTATTCAATGAGTGTACTTATACAAAAGTTTTAGAATAAAACCAGATTTCTTATTCTTCTGAGTTTCTTACTAAATCCCTGGAGTTTATGGGCTTCCAGTTTTTAGAGAGTGGGGAGGGAGGGGTATAACAGCTGAATGGGTGGGGGGACATCTTGATATGAAGCTGCATATGCTTTTGATTCAAAAATAACTAGTAAATTTTAATGAAAGTGCTTTTTGCTGATCTTTCTGCTCTGATAGTAACTCACAAAGAGTCTTTTCATGTTGTATGTAGGCACTTGAATAACTCAATTATTCAATTACTTGAGTAGTTCATCAAAAGTCTGAGGTTTTAAAAATCAGCTTAATCTTCAAGGATGTCACATCTTTCACTTGTTCAGCAGTTTGGCTTCAGTAAACGCTGCATATGACGAACTTGGTTTATCTAATCTTAAGAGGTTTCTATTTTCATTGCACCAAAAAGTACAAATACAGACCTCGATTCACCTAGGTCTGTTGATTTTATATTTAGCTAGATGAATGAATGTTTATCTGTCTTGCGTAGGAAGAGGTGAGAGGATCTCATCCTCTTTGGGATTTGGAGTTCTAAATCTCTGTTGTCACTAGATGTTTTTTCCCTCCTCTACTTAGCTTGTTAGAAAGCACTTCTGAAGACTTTTTGGTTAGGGATTTGGTAAATAAATTGTATATTCAAAAAATGTAAAGAATACAACTCAAAGTACCCTTACTTCAGAAGTTCTTATCTAACAAAGTAACTATCAAAAATCACCTTCACTGAAACCATGTTAACTCTGCTTTTAGAATCTGAGTGATAAAATACTAGAGAAACTCGCTATCCGAGAAGCTTACTTGTTTTGTAATGAAGCTCCTGAAAAGAAAAAGCTGAGTGAACATTTGCAGAGTATCAACTTCAGAATACTCTAAGTCATGATTGACTAAATCTCCCGGACCATGTTCTACCATTCTTTAGATCCAAGTGCAAGGTCCTCCACTTGATTTGGGGTAAACACCATTATAAATACAGACTGGGTGTTGAGTGGATTGAGAGTAGCTCTGCAGAGAAGGGCTTGGGGATATTCTGAGAGACATCTCTTCTGATAGAGACTTTTTACTAGGGCATGTAGTGACAAGACAAGGGCCAATGGTTTTAAACTGAAAGAGAGTAGATTTATATTGGATGTAAGAAGGAAGTTTTTTATGATGAGGGTGGTGGGTTGTCATGGATGTTCAGTGTCAGGTTGAACAGGGCTGGCTTACAGAGAGGTGTCCCTGCTCATGCCCATAGGGGTTGAAACAAGATGGTCTTTAAAGATCCCTTCCAACCCAAATCCTTCTGCAGTTCTGTGGTTATTTTTAAAATAAGATTTCCGGCTGATGTAGAAATATAACTCTGTGTCTTCAAGTTACCATCCAAGCTTTTGCTTGGATATCCAAGCTTTATATGCAAACGTTTTTATAATTGCAGCTTAATATTGCCTGCTTATCATTCAGAACTACAATATATATAGGTTGGTGTGAAATTAATGGTAAAATATGTAACTTTGTATGTTAATCAAAGGTAAAATGTAACTGTAAGTTGGCTTTGGAAGTGCAGTAACTTGGTGGATTTTCCTTTCAGGTTGCATTTTTTAGAAGATTTTCTTAGTATGATGTAAGCCTCGAGATTTAACAGTAGAGATGGTGGGGCTTTAAAAATGTTAGTGTTTGATTCACAGTGTATGGTAGGTTTATACAGGACTAACTTAGCTGATTCTCTGCTCATAAAACTAGAGGCTGTAGGAACATAATTATTTTTTCCTATTAAAAAGTTTTAATCTAGAATGATAATAGAAAATTGATGTTAATACATGTTTCAACAAGAGGAGAAAAAAAAAAGAAAAAAACCCCAAACGGTATAGTAGATTATAAATGCTCTTATCAAGTAAAAATATTTGTAAACAAAGTCCTTTTCCCTGGCACCTGTGGCGTGTTTTTGTTTTTTGGGCATGGTGGAAAGGAATAGGGAAGCACCTGGAATTTGTTGGTAGATGAATTGAAAATTAGCCTGTTGGTCTGTAAATCTTTGACATTTAGGACAATGATAGCTTCAGGAGCCACCCATTGATAACTGAATAAATATTTAGAAGCACTGTGAGCAGATGATACTGGTAGTCTCACAGCTGCTGTTAGCAGAATTTCCTAGAACATGTTTTAGTACTACATAAAAATAAATCTTTTTAAGATCTCATCAAAGAATACTGAGATGTTTGGTTGGTACAGGCTGTATATCTTGAATCTGAGAAGTCCCAAAATGTGTAATTAAACTACTTGTCAGAGCAATAAGTGAACTGCTATCTTCTGTGACCTGCTGTCCTCCTCCTTAAACTCCAGTTAGTACTAAGTTTATTGGCAATTAAACAATTGTCAATATACCAGTGTTATGGTTTGTGGTGATCTTGGGACTGTTCAAACCTGCTGTTACATGCTATCTATCCTTTTTGTAGGAATACAAGGCTAAAAATGGTGCTTGCCAAATGGTAGACTTACTAGGACTTGAAGTTTTTGCTCTGCAACAATTGCCACGGCTTTTGAAACAGAGGCTATTGTTGCCGACAGCAGTGGAGCAAATATGGTGGCAGAAATAATAAAATACTCATTAAGGGCTATGGAGTGAAAGCTGAACTATTGATGTGATTGTGTTTTATTGGGTTGGGTTTTTTTGGTTATGGGTTTGGGTTGTGTGGCTGTGTGTTGGGTTTTTTTGACATGTCTCGAAATTTGAAATGTCATTAAGAAGCTGGGCTTTCTCTGTAGAGAATAGATCAATATACTTCCTGGAAGAGCTCGTCTCTTGTATTTACTAAAATGCTTGTGGCTATTTTCAGCCTTTCTCATACACCACAAACTGTTTAGTGAGTATGGTTTCTGGATGTAGCATGACCTTAAAGTGTTTGGAGATGCTTTTGGTCTGTAAAATCAGACAGTTAGAGAAGTCTTCAGAACTAATCACATTGTGGTTCTGAAACACGTTGTGAAGACTCTTCATAGCAAGATCACATTCAGAAGAATTCTGCGCTATTTATCTAAAGAATAAAGTTTTAACACAAAGGTCTTGTATCAAGTAACTTGCATACTCAGAGCTATTCATTGATTCTACTTGGCAAACTGGATTGGAGTAAGGAAAGGACTAAAAGTCTCTCTTGCTTTTAATTCTTGATGAGTGTAAGGTCAGAGGAGTCTTTGAAGTTTTCTCCTGTTGTTCCTTTTCTGTTTGAAAATGCCTTCAGGCTCTCATAAAAAGCTTTTATCCTTCTTGATGCAATGTATACATAACACTAGTTTCATCAATAGTTTGGGCTAGAGGTGTAATCAAAGATGCCATTTAGAGGAAAAAATTGGAGTGTTACAATGTTGATGCTGCTGAAGCTGCCTCAGTTCTGGGACTGCAACTGTGAAGGACTCCCATGTAAATTTCTGCCTTCTGTACAGTGCAATTGATTTTGCTAGCTTCAGGAAAGAGTCAGAATGGCTGCATTGTTCTTGACCTTACCTTTTCTTTTGGTCATGACAACCTCTTCTTTGAGCTCCCAACAAACAAGGGAGCCAGATGAGCTTCATCTTCATGTAGAAAATGGTTTCTATTATAGTTCTTATAAATTAATGGGAAAGAAGTAGGGTAAAGAAAGGAATTTTTTTATATACGCTTTTCATTGCAGTTTGGCAAACTCTTAGACATGGTCAGGAATAAAAGAAAAGATTGATTAAAACTATGTATTTGCAGGTTGGGAAGTTTCTGAGGCCCTGGGAGTAGAAACTTAATGTTTCAATTTAAGATTCAACCAGAACAGGCAGCTGAAGATTTTCCTTCAAATCAGGCTGCCTTGTGAGAGGTTGACTAACTGTACCAAAACAGGACATCTTTCATTTTCTGTCTTTCAGCATCAGCAAACTTACCTTTCCATGATGTTGCATTGCTTACATTTTGTGGGAGGAAATAATAGTAACCAACAAGGTGTATTTTAGAAAAAAAAGTTGATCAAATGGTAAGCTTTCTTTTGCAAGAGGAGTTACCTGTCAAGTTTTACATCTAATTTAAAAAATTTGTCTTATGAAGTGATGAGATGGGAAAAAATAAATATGGCTATGAGTTTTTGAAGAATTACTTTCATAATTAATCTGATGTTTTCACAAAATATATTTATTTCTGCAGGGGAATTGGAATCAATATAACCTTTTTCATAACATCAGAAAAAGACACAGTCTTTTTCTAACAAATAACTTGCAACTTTGAGTTAAAGCTCGTACCAGATAAGACAATCTCCTGTAGATCATCCTTGCCTTCTAATTGCACCATGATAAACAAACAATTTTCAGGCATAGTGAAGTGCAGCTTATCCATCCTAGAGCTACAGAAATGAGCTGTTCTATTGGTGAAGCCTCCTTTCTTCATCTAGAAGAAAGTGGAAGCAATGTTAACCAAAGGAGCTCATGCTTAATTTGGGTAAGATACTTGTGTCCTCAGCTCTGTAAACCACAAGAATCACTTAATTTTTTAATAGAAAAATATGGTGTTTGTTACCAAGATCTTTATATTCTTCACTGTTCAGGTAAGTTAATTTCTGTTTCACTACTTCTGCAGAAGTGATAAAGTAGTGATCAAATTCTGATAGAGAGAAGAGTGACTGATTGGGCAGATGACAAAAGTAGTGTTTTTGTCAGTTATGCTAATCTTGTCTATTCATAAACTCGGGCAGTGGATATTTGCCTACTATAAATTACTTAATTCTTAATAGGTTTTTTTAAAATAACTGCTTGTCCTTTTGACTTTGAAACTGTGAGAAGTCAATCCATTTAAATACTTTACCTTAAGTACTAATCAAAATTGGTGTGCCATATTATCCTCTTTTCTCCCACTACTTAGTAAATGAAATATCAACAAATAGGGAGCATCAGTGCAGTATCAGGCTACGATGTTGTCCTTTTGTACTTTTGAATATTCATAACTGTAGAACACAAAACAGATTACACTTACAGGGTGGTATGGGGTACAAAAACAACAAAAAAAAGCTCTTTGTGTAGATGAAAATCTTATATGTCTGTAAGAGAGAAATACAAGTACAAGGTTTGGAAAATGGACAGAGAAATTAAGATTGTAATGAAATATGATTTGGGGGTTGGAGTTGTTTATTTGGCCTATGATGACCTAAAATGGGGCTTCCTGGTTTCTTCAGGCTTTTTGTGAGACTGTTTTGAATTTCTATTTCCTGCATCTAAAATAAGGAAGTACTTCTCTCCCCACCCCCTACCTCCCTTGATTTGTGTGTTTGATGGTGTGGAGGCAAGGTACTGTTTGTACTCTTTTAAGAGGTAGGGAAATTTATCTGGTAGTACCATGGTGTGTTTGAAAAACTCTTAACAAGAAGACATTTTAAACTAAGTCAAAAGAAGCTGTGAGTCTGTTTATAGCACAAGGGAGATACAATGTGAAACTGTGCTATTTTAGTATAAGCCATTACTTTCAGATTCTTAAGTATTTTGAGTTAGAGTTGTATGTTCTTAGTTCCAGATGTTCCCATAGATGGACAGGAGAAACAAACTCGTCTGAACATAGTCTTATGACTGTAAAATACTGGTTTTAAGTGGAGAAAGTTCATTGCTCTGTGTATTAGTATATATTAGTACATGAGCCTGAAAATTGCTTAGCTTCAGTATAATAAGTAAATTTTTATGATGCCTTAACTTTTTTAGTAGCACGGAAACTATAATGTTCATAATGTTAATCGGTCTCTAACTTTGCACAGACTGGTAGGGATTTACTGTATTTTCTAGGGACAAAATTGGAGACAAATTAAGAGCTTAATGAAATTTGATGCTTTTTATGGAAAGATTTCAGTACTGTGTTACTGTCTGAGCTCTCGTGTATATGAAGCAGTTAAAATGAAGATGTATGCATTTTAAACTGCAGGTAAACTTGTAAACCACAGTGTCCAATGCTTAGCTAGCTGATAATGTAATGTAACAGGATGCTGCTCCCGTTTGCCATATTTCCCAGTAGTGTAATCACCGGAGGAAAAGGGGAAAGATCACTAAAATGTTCTTTTGACCTAAATAGTCTGAGGGTTGTAATAAATAAAGTTCATTGATTCTCTGAAATAATTCTCCTTCTTGTTAGCCTTACATATTGAGTAAGCAGTGGTTTTCTTCCTTAACGAATTCATATGCAGCTATTGCTTGCCTTTTACTTTACTTCTGTGTGATTCCCAAGTTTCCAGGAAAGTCTTATTGTGAAAAACTTTGTTAATCATTCAAGTTAAGTAAATGAGTTGGCTAGAAATAAAACATTTATGTTCAGTATGTTCATGGTATTTTTATATATGTATACACATATATGTATGATGAAAAATATGAAGTTCTGATATTTCACTTTAAAATAAAACCCCCTGCAAGTTCAACTGAAGTACTCTAAGCTTTAGAATAATTGATAGGAGTTTTTGTTTTTCATACTGTGAAACTAAAATTACCTACTCTAGATTTTGTTAGAAGGTACTATGATGAGAATATGTCCTGTGTGATGAGCCCAAAAGGGCACAAGGAATTATCTGCATAAAGTTTGCTAATATGGGGTTGAATTAGTTAATTCTGGTGAAACTTCAAATACACTGCTTTAAAAATGTCTCAAAAGATCTCTTGGTGGTCAATGGCTTTTACTTAGGCTTGCAGCCTGTCACAAGTAGGGTCTTCCAGGAATGGATACTGGCCTCATGCTGTTCCACATCTTCATAAATTATCTGGATGATGGGATTGAAAGCACCCTCACCAATTTGCTAATGACACTAAACTGAGTGATAAGGTAAGGTGGCTGCTTCAGAAGGGAGAGGCATCTTGCAGAGAGACCTGGACAGGCTGAAACAGTGGGCAAGTAAGAATGGCATGAGGTTTAACGACAAGTGCGGAGTCTTGCACTTGGGATGATGTAACCAAAGAGTCCGGTACAGGCTTGGGTCTGTATAGCTGGGCAGCAGCCTTGCTGACATGGGGCTCCTGGTGGACTACAGGCTGAACATGAGTCAGCAGAGCAGTGCTGCAGCAATGAAAGCAAATCAGATACTGGGCTGCATCTGCAGGGGCGTTACTAGCAGAAACAGAGACATGATCATCTCACTTGGTGCTGGTCAGGCTGCACCTGGAGTGCTCTGTCCAGTTCTGGTTCCTACAGTTCAAGGAGGACACAGACAGACTTGAGAGGGTCTGAAAGAGGGTCACAAAAATGATCAAAGAGTTAGAGAACCTGCCTTGTAAGAGAAGGCTGAAGGTGTGTCCTGGGAGAAGAGAAGGCTCAGGGGGTCCTCATCACAGATTCCAGTATTTAAAGGGCAGCTACAAAGGGGATTGAGAATGTTTCGCAAAAAGGATTGAGAATATTGTGGTTTCACAAGGAAACACACGAACACAAGGGGCAATGAGTATGTGTTGCACTGGGAGGGGTTTTGTATCTATATAAGAAAGAAAATTTTTTACAGCGTGAATAGCCAGTTGCTGTAACAACCTCCCCAGGGACATTGGTAGACTCCCCATTGCTGGAGATTATCTAGCACCCATCGCATCTTGACAATCTCATCAAGGGTGAGATCATCCCCATGAAAGGCCGGACCAGATAAGCTTTTGAGGTCCCTTCCAACCTGGGCTATTCCATGGTTCTGTGCTTCTCAAGCTTTTGAGAAAATACCTGTACAGTGTTTCGTTGGTTGGTCTTTTATTTGTCCTTTTCTAGCTTTGCTTTCAAAGCATCTGTGAAGTTCTTGAATCAGCATAACGATCTGTTTGCAGCAGTGCTAGTTCAGCACACAATAATTACATATACTATATGTAAAAATTACTCTCTCAGCTGTAGCTGTCAAGGTCTCATTTTCTGAGGCAACGCTATACAGGATATGGTATCTATGCTGGGCAGTGCAATGTTTGTGTCATTTGTCTTGTAATGTCAGATCTGATCAGAAAAGAAAAAAGAAACAGACTTAAGGAGAAAAAATATCTTTAAATCTAGTAGCGTGAAGAAATGGAGGAAACTTAACCACAGAATGCATTCGCATCAAATCTAGTTTTTAAATGAACGAACAGTTAAACTGCTGTTAGCTATTTAAAAAATATTTTTCATCTTAAATAGCAACTATAAATTACAGTTGTATCTGAATTTTAAAAAGAAAAACAATC
>NW_010398700.1:12501-12820 GCF_000710305.1 Buceros rhinoceros silvestris
CGGAAGAGCAGTTCCTGTAGAGTTAACTTTTTTTCTTTGTGACATTTAATACCTTTCATGTGAAGATGAACTCTGTCTCAAAGGAGGGAAAAAAATACTCCCAGGATTTAAACCACTAAGTTCAAATTATCCATTTTACTTGTCAAAAGATCTCTACCAGCTAGGAAAAACTTGTAAAATGATCAGGAGCTAGTAGGAGTTCTTGTACACTCAGTAGGCTTTGTCTCATGATGGCTTCAGGTGAGAAGTTACTCAATTAGTACATAACTCTTCAAATTAAGAACTAGCATAGTGTTAAGGGTCGAGGGACCGATATACC
>NW_010398701.1:0-1402 GCF_000710305.1 Buceros rhinoceros silvestris
GGCCGTGCGGTACCCGCTCGCCCGAGCAGCGCGGTGATTCCCGCGCAGCCTCCAGAGACTTCCACCCGGGCTGCTCCCAGCGACACCTCCACGCTCAGCCGGAAAACGGCATCAGAGAGACAAAGGTGTTAGTCCTTCCCGCCAACGTCCTTGCCGCCAGGCGTGTGCGGGAGCAGCGTGATCGCCCCCACCTGAGCGGTCACCCCGCCGCGGTGTGCGGGGCTTGCAGCCTGTCCTTAGGGGTGGCTTGGGGACCTGTTGGTGGTCCCTGTTGGGGACCTGTTCCCTAGTTCCACCGCAGCCCTGGCATGGCATTTGTGCCCGGCCTGTGACTGCGGTTCATCGGCTCCAGAGCCGGGAGCTCAGGATGCTGCGTGCCTGGGCTCACAGGAGAGGTGCTGCAGAGACGGAAACTCAGCCCTTGCCACAGTCAACTGATTCTCTGCCTTGTGTGGAACTTTTCACAGAGAGAGGAAACACCTCGAGGGGCGGAAAAACGTGACCGTGAAATGTAATATTTAATGAGAAGACTTAAAAATGAATGTAGCATCTACAAAGAGATCAGCTCGAAAGAGCATCGGTGGAGGGGGGCCACTGACTGGTTTATACTGGGCTTATTCTACTTCTGTTGAAAACCTCCACGTGTGTACAGTGCTGGTTAGGGCAAGCTAACGGAACAGCTAACAAGTCCTCCATCCTCCTTTTGAAAAGGAATCAACTGGTTGGGATGCTGTGATGAAATGGGCAAGGGGAGGACGAAGAGGGAGGGTGTGGAACTTGCAGCAGTTCATAGGACCCTCCCGGAAGGGCAGTGGAATACCAGCTCTTCGTGTGGTTATACGCCACTGCCGTCAACTGCTGCGATTCACTGTGGGGTGTCGTGTCCTCTCGTTCTAGCTCACACATCACTGAAGGTGACCAACTGGGTTTGCTTTTCATACTTGTCAAAACCCCTTTCACTTCTGCACAACCATTAAAGTCACTGTTATTGAAAATGTTTTGAATTAAACGTGACTATAATTGAAAAGGGGCTGTAAAAGTTCCCTAAAACAAACTTCCCAAACATTGGAGTGTGGCTGGGTGTGAATCTTTTAGTGCCATTTCATATGAACATTCCTGGCGTGTTTTGTGAAGTATTCCCTGCCATTGTGATGAGGTGTTTCCACACCTCGGATCATGTATGATTCACCTGGAATCACACACATCAGACCATACGAAATACCCACCTAATGGTTTGTGAAATATTTGAAGTATCCACACAAAATATTCATGTTGCCATCCATGAAGTATTTGTTCTCAGTACCTTGTTAAAGCCTTGAAATTCATCACAGTGTTACACAAAGAAGCAACATAGCCACAAGTTTAATAATAGAAACAGTTAATAATGTTATTAATTATAAAT
>NW_010398702.1:0-323 GCF_000710305.1 Buceros rhinoceros silvestris
CCAGCAGCCGTCCCTCAGCATCTGGACTCTCTAGATAAGCAGATGCTGCCTTGGGGAGTTTATCTCCTCCCCATGTGTTTATGTGTGAGGACCGAGCCTGCAGCTGCTTGCTGGATGGACGCGGTGCTCGCTGGCGTCCCGAGCCCTCCTGCCAGGTGTGGTTTTACCTTTCAAACAGCTCCGTGGCCACGAGCACGCATGGGGCTCCCGGGCTGACCCACAGGATGAGCCATTTGGCTCCACCAGACCCTCAGCCACGGCCCCAGCCCTCGCCTGCAGCAGCTGCAGCCACCCCTGAGAGCCCCAGGCCCTAAGAGGGGCCC
>NW_010398702.1:437-781 GCF_000710305.1 Buceros rhinoceros silvestris
TGGCTCCACCAGACCCTCAGCCACGGCCCCAGCCCTCGCCTGCAGCACCTGCCGCCACCCCTGAGAGCACCAGGCTCTCAGAGGGGCCCTGGGACACTCGATACCCCCAGGATCAGCTCCTACGTGCCAGGATCCCCCCCAGAAGCCCCCCGCGAGCTGCAGCACGGCGCCTGCTGTGCTGTCAGGGTCAGGTCTTACCCGCTGCCGCCACCACGATGTCAGCACGGATCGTGTGTTGCTTCAGCTGCTCCTTGGGAGTGTAGCGGTGGGATATTGTGACCGTGGCATCGCCTGCGGGAGCCGTTACGAGGAGCTTTAATTCACACCCACTGCCCAACCCGCTT
>NW_010398702.1:924-1549 GCF_000710305.1 Buceros rhinoceros silvestris
GACCAACCCGGTTCTGAGGCACCCCCTGCGAGGCCACCTGGGTGCTCATGAGGAACGTCAGAGCCTGGTGACAAACCCCAGGGAAGGGCCTGCAGAGCCGGAGGGCGGGCACTGGTGTGGAAGGGGACACGGAAGTCTGTGCTGAGTTAACCACAGCCCCTGAGGTGGGTCAGAGTCCCTCGGGTGCCCTGGCACTGCTTTAGGAGCCTCAAGAGGCCGGTGCCACGTCTCCCTGGCACCCAGGCTCCGAGGCCACCAAGCTCCTACCTCCCGGGCGCTCGTGCCTGCCGTCGGTGTGCAGCAGCATGGCAATGGGCATGCCCACGTTCTTCGACCTGCCGGCCACCACCACGTTCCTGCCCAGCGTCGGGATGCCTGCGGGGGACACGAGGGAGCCCTCAATCACACCCCGAGCTGGAGTCCCGCCCGGCAGCAGCCGCCCCTGGTCCAGGCACATGCGGCCCACGTTGATGACATGGAAGCCATCGACGTCTTTGTCTGGACTCACGGCGTTGCAAATCTTGCGCTCGTCGATGTGTTCTGGAAGGGAACGGAAAGCTCTAGCCCTGGGCTCAGCCGGAAACCCGCTCTTCGAGCCAGGGAGCGGCCGCACCAGACCCTCAGG
>NW_010398703.1:0-11348 GCF_000710305.1 Buceros rhinoceros silvestris
GGCCCTGCCTCAGCCAAACTGGTGACAAGAACTGCTGCTGTTTTCCTGTAGCAGCTTCAGATATTCTGTTAGTAGTGCTTTAAGCCAAAGGAGACCGTTAGACGAAGTGTGTATCTCTTGCCATAATTTATTGTCAGTTGCACTTGTGCTGAGCTCACTATTTGGCTACAGCTGAACAGGAAAGGCATTCAAACATAATTTGTAGATATCAAGAGAGTGTAGTTTGGTCCATATTTAGTCAGTGCGTGTAATCTATGCTAGTATTTAGATACCCCTAAGAGTACCTCATCCAGTTTTACATTTTAATTTCTCTGGGTTCAACTTGCAGCCAACACACTTCTTTTGCTAAGCCTTTTTCTGAAGTTCATTGTAGTATGCTGTATTTTCTCTTACTTCAACTACTTAAATTCTGACTGAGTTCTTTCTGTCTTTTCGATAAGCTATACCTGCTGGCTTCTTACAGTCCTTCCCAGTAAGACATTTTTTCCAGTCATCAAATCACTTTATGGCTTTTTTTTTGTTCGTTCTCCAATTTTTCAAGATTCTTTGAAAGGCTTTGATCAGTAATCTCTTATTAGCCTTACTAGTGCTGTGTACAGAGAGCAACAACTTTTTTTCTTACTTCCACCTCCCTGTTTATTAGTATAGTGCCCACATTAGCCCTTCATACCAATACTGCGCTGAGATTGCTGATGTTACTAGGCCTTCCCACTTTATTTTCAGGGACCGCTTTCCAAGAACTACTTTCCCATTTTGTACGCTTATTCTGTTTTTTTATTTCCTAGATTTTGGCAATTAGTTGTCTTCGGCTGTTGTTTTACTTAGCAAGCCCAGGTTGCCAGCAATCCTGATAGGAGAATTTGCTATTACTCTACTGTGTGATTCACTAGTAGTGGATTTAATACTGAGCTCCCTGGAGTGAGTATTTCCAGTCAGTAGTTAATGTCTCATTGGCAGCTATATTAAGGAAGATTATTAACCTAATTCATACTTAATGAAGATGTTCTTTTGGCTTGTTTTGTGTTGCTAATTTTTTTTTTTATGGACTTCCTTTCTTGAAACTAAAAAGCAAGTTTTCTTGATTTCGTATAATAAGAGGGGTTATTTGGGTTTACTTTATGAGCCAAGTTAGCAACCAGTCAGGAACTCATGTTGAATTCTGCTAAAACTCTCTGGAAGTGTTATGTCAGACTTTATATGACACTCTGAAAAATTTTTGGTATATTTCTTCTGTGGGAAAGTTTTATTGGATTATTGTATTCTATTAATTTGTGTGTATGTAATACGGGATGAGATTTTTTTTTTGAAGAGTTATTGCTAATAATATTGATGTAAAATTCATTTAACTGTTGAGATGATTGTGTGTAAACTGATGAATTTTCTTTTTTTAATATGTAATAGAACTACTAGCATAGGCTACAGCTTGCTATAACACAGACAAACCTATTGCCCTTTTGTCCTGTCCTCCTAACTTCGCATCCAAGTCTTTGCTGAAGTCTATAAAGTGCCAGGTTTTAGAATAATGGGAAACATCTATTAGGTGTGAAAAGAATAAAAATTAAAAAAAAAACCCAGCACTGTCAAGTGGAACAAAAGAGAGATTAAAATCTGTCCTAGATACATGGTATTACTACAAAAGATTATTGCATGAGATTGCCTTGACATTTGCATTCTTTCCTGCTCTTGTGTTTTTTCCTATTATGGTACCTTCAGGTCTTTGTTAGTATGCTGCCTACATTTTTAATTTAATATTCTTAGAATTTTTGAATTCTTACATATTTAACTATTAAGAGTAATGCATGTGTTTGGTCCGACAATGGAAACGTAATTGTAAATATTTGTATTTTATTCAAAGTCATTAATTCCATACCTCAAAAAAGATGAGTTCACCGTATGATTGCCATGTTCCATTTATATGGGTGTTTTTTTAAAACTAAGAACTGTCGATAGTTATAAATCAGCTTGTGTTGTTTCATTTTAACTTGCTTGTAGTGGGCCATTGGTGCTCCATCCTCAAGTAAGTGTCCAAAGCTATTTTAAACAGTTTAATAGATTAAATTGAGAAATTCTAATTTTAAGCAAAAGTAGCTCTTTAATTGTGCAGTGAAACAGAACAATTAACTGAGTGGTGACATGAAATTAGGTGTTTTTCAGTCTCCGCTTTGCTAGATGCAGACATGTGTTTGAAGTACATCGTCTTGATTTGAAAATAGAGTGGCTATTGATGATTATATAAAACATGAGGAAGTTAGATCTCTATCTGTGTAATATGCTGCTATGAAATGGCAGCTATAGAGTTACATCACTTTTCGTTTGACTTCATTGTGCTCTATATAGCCTGTATTTCAAATAGAATAGTAATTAGAGATCAGTAATCTTTTCTTGGGGCAGGCTGAGGAAGTATTTTATGATCAAAAAAAAAAAAACCCTTCTAATTTGTTCTTCAATGCTTCTTCGTATTAAGATCCTCTGTGCTGTGCTTTGCAAAACTGTATTAAAAGTAAAACTTCCACAGAGTAGTCTCTAGCATTCCTCACCCTGCCCTTTGAATTCTGATTTTTAGGTACAGTGTAATGAGCATAATAACATTTTTGAAATTATGCTGGGTACTTAAGAGTTTATCATCAGCATCCCTAGAGCTCCTTCTGTTAAGAGTGCTATATGTTGTGTATTAAAATATAGTCTAATATATAAAATACTCTAATGTATAATATATAGAGCAGAAGCTAGATTCTGAGAGGCTACCTATACATTCTTGACTTCATAGCTCCTCTGCTTGCAAGAGACTGAAAAGTCTTATGGGAGAATCCTATATACTGAGATTTTTGCAATTAGAGGTCAAAGAATTACCTTCTGTAATCCAGAATCTCACCTCCTTTTATGCAGTTTTGTCCTATAATATGCTGACAAAAATCTGAAATTATTGTCTGGAAAACAAAGCCTATAAACTTCCTTCAGAAGAACTTATTTTGCCCTGCGGGACTGTCCCACAGTTTCTCTCAAGTAGAATGCAGCACCTGTGTGGTAATTAATAAAATTTTAACCATATTTCTGCAAGAAAACTTGTAATGCTGAATTACAGAGGAGCACGTAAGCAACAAGTCTTTCCTAATAGTCCTATTTCAATGCAGTGTATCAAAATGTTTCTCTTAAATCCTGAGCTTTAGTGGCTTTTGTTACACTAAATACACTTTGGACTGTTCAAAATGTTCTGCTGTTTGGTCTTCCATAGTTAGATTTGGATTTCTATTTCTACTCTTTCACTCTTGGCTTGAAATGTCATTTGAAAAGCTCTTTGGAGAAGCAGTACCTCTCTGATGGAAAGTACTAGGCATATGAAATATGCTGACGTACATACAGAGCAGTATGGCAGCATTTCAGTCTTCCTGGTTTTCTGCATCCTGATTGATCTGTGTCCAATCAGAATTTCATTGGATTAGTCATTTGCCTTAGATACAGTACATCATGAACATCATGAATTTGACAGTTTTGCTTGTTCAACCTATGAATTCTTAATTCAAGCATGTGAACTTTGCTGCAAAGATCTGGCACTGGCAAAGTCGTAGGAGATATGAGTTTATATTATGCAGGAGTACTGACCTAGGTATTTTCAGTATACATGAGGACAATGTTTTTTTTCTCTAGAGGAGCTCTTGGTGGGAATCTGGACAAGACTTAAACTGAATAAAGAGGTAAAGAGTTTGGAGTATTAGCTGTGAGGGAGGGATCAAGTTATTCCATTAATTATGAATTTACTTCACAGCACAAGAATAGAGAAAGCTGCTGCCACGTGTGAAGATGAACGTATTTTCCTAGTTCCTCTGTATTTTCCTAATTACTCTATAAGTATAGGTGCTTCTACACACAGCGCTTGCCACACGTATATGCTAAACTCAGCTCAAACTCAGAGTTGTGACAGTCTTTAAGTGGGGGCTCTGCCTTTGAAGAACTTAGAGATTATGTCAGAAATACAATAGACGAAGTAATGGTCTATGAAATACTATTGTACAGCATAATATCTAGTTTACACTGTTTCTGATTTATGCATGCCTCCTGTAGTTTGCTGGTGGAGCTATCTTGAATCCTAAATACGTATAAGTCTGTGTTACCTGAGAGAACATGTCTGTTGGGCTTTATTGCCACAGCTATGGTAAGCAGCTGTGTTTGAGCTACAGCTACCGGAGAGAAAAGGGAAAACTATTTTTTTTTTTCCACCAATGAACACCAAATACCTGTCATGTTGGGGAAAAAAGCACATTTGCAGATTGTGAGAATTAATTGTCTAGGTATCTAAAAACGGTGGGAGTGGTGTTAATACAAGCTCAGTCAATGTGACTTTCATGAAGAAATCTGAAATGGAAACTTATTTTCATGTATTCTTTTAAGTAGGTGCTTAAAAGAATTAAATCTTTAGAATTCCAGTCTTGGTTGAGTATATGTCTGATTAATGTAGTTGCTGTTTTAAGCTTCTGCCTTTTGAAAAGTATAAGCGTGCAAACTTTCCACATCTTTGTAATTTAGAAACTAAAGGTTTTTGGGTGGTTGGTTGGGTTTTTTTCTGCATCTGTTTGTGAAGGTGTCTTTATAAATTCATCATCATCGTGGCTTGGCTTCGCGAACAAAGATCTGGGAAGAGCTTTTCCCACACTCACTGCAAGCGATGAGTGCACCCTTCGGGCCTGCGCGGTGGATTTTTTAGGTGAGGCGCAGCGTGCGCGGAACTGGCTCCACCCTGTACACCTGAGGTTCATCTGCCAGGGCCTAGCAAGCTTGGACGGTGACAGCAGAGTCCTCGGGTTGTAGGTTTTTTTAGAGTATCCTTCTCTAGATGATGGATGCCTTACAAGGCTAAACGAGCTCTATCTGCCCGGGTTTGGAGTCAGAGTTGTCCTTCTCCTAGGATGGTTGCCCAAAGGCTAGTGAGCCCATCCTGCCCATGGACACGCTTTGTCTGACCCTTCAGTTGAGACCTGTCAGGCTTGGGAGACCCTACCGGAGGCATATGCCACCACCAGCACAGCTCTCAACCTCACAAGGGCACGCAAGCTCCTTCCCCACGGCAAGGGGGTGCCCATGAAAGAGTCACAGCTCTACCTCCGGACATCACAGACCCAGGCACGGGGTGGCCAGGGCCTGCCAAGAACGGGAGTCCTGGAGGGGCTTTAGAAATTAGATCCTCAGAAAAAGTACGTTAGGCATTTATATGGTGCCTTCCTTTATCTCAACTATGGCTAATGTTAAACTAGAAAATACACTTTAGATCTAGGAGGAAAAAGAAAAAAAGGGATTTAGTCCTATATATATATATATCAAGAATGTCTGAAAGAAGAGAAGTGATTTCTGAATCTTTTGTTTTGATGTTAGTGTTGTAACATTGTACTGATACCATACACACTCACCCACAGGCCATATAAAATCTAACGGTCATACCTACCTACATGTTATTTGTTTGGTTTGGTAGGCTTCCACATTAATTTGTATGTGTTATGTATGATCTGAGTGACTTATCACGGCATATAAATTCAATATGGATTTGAAACCAAAGTGCTAATCTATAAATTGCCATTTATCCACAGTCATATGGAAATTGCTCACTTCTGCAAATGTTTAGATAACTCAATAATTCCAGTGAAATTGTTGATATAGGTAAAAGTTCATTGAAATAAGCCTGAAAACCACTGAAATTCCTTTGGACTGACATTTGACAAATCATTGTATTATATGAAGCAGAAAGGAGAGGAAGGAATATTTTAGCTAAAATGACAGAAAAAGTCCTCACCCTTGGGATTAAGTAACTTCCCTGCCCCATCTCATACCCACCCCCCACCTCCCAGCTATCTCAAGAG
Organism: Buceros rhinoceros silvestris; assembly: GCF_000710305.1. NCBI lineage: Eukaryota > Metazoa > Chordata > Aves > Bucerotiformes > Bucerotidae > Buceros > Buceros rhinoceros. The sequence goes on from NW_010398703.1 coordinate 5,847, forward strand.
ATTATCTTCTTCCTTTCCTGAGCCACTTTTTGTTGCCGTTTTTTCCTAGAGTGTTACAGTTGCTTATGGAGTTCTTTGTAAAATGGATCCCTTGTACAATCCCAGTAAACCGAATTAAAAAATTTAAGTCAGCTGCAAAGCCAGACATGAATGAGACTTTTAAGCAAGTTTAGTGCTGTAGAAAGTGTACATGACTTTCTGCCCACAGCTCTTTGCACAGAAGGTACAGACATCAGTCTTAGGCAGAAATAGGGATGGTGTCTTGCTGGGCCTAGCACCTTTAATGACTCACTTTTGTTTTAATCCTTATATGTTGTATCGAGTTCTTTGGTTATTAGGATTCTTCTCAACTTCTCAAGTAATATCATAGAACTAATGCTTTTAAAGTGCACGTAAAGTGTTACTTTTGTTTTATATACATCTTTTCCTCAGTGCATGAGGGATCACTTACTTCAGTCTGACTAATTTTCTTTAAGGAAAGCAATAATACTTGACTTATGGAAGTGTAATGTTTTAAGTTTTATCCGTTCTTCCTAAAAACTGTTGATTGGTTACTTTTTGAGTGATGAGGTTCTCTTTTTAATTATCCCAGAAAGTGAAAATAATTATCTTCTTTCCCTTTGGTAAAAATTAATCCTTAAGTTATCCATAAGTTTAAGAAACTAATATGTTCCTTTTCATTTGCATTATTATATTTTTTCAGGAAATTTAATATTTCAGACATGTATAACTGACAGGAAAGAAAGGTTAATTCAGAATTGATTTTAGAAATACTTTATTTTTCTGAATAAGACTTTATTCAGTGCTAAGAATGGCATGATTTATTCTTTTCTAAGTAATGCAGATTTTTTTCTGTATTCTTTACCTTAGTAACATTCATCGTAAAGAAAAAATCTCAGACATACTCCTTGTAGAGTTGATGATTGTCAGTAACTTAAAAGCAGACTATACTATATTAAACAAAACCCAAATTGTTTGGGCACAAAACCCAGAAGCCCAGCACTGAGATTTTTCTTGGCTAAGCATCAAAGCGTGTTAATAGGTATAGTGTTAGCCTAGGACAAAGATGGGATTGTTACTGTGGTATATTTCATCCTGCTGCTACTTGGCAGGAGTCAGTGTATTTTAGGTGAAGTTTGTGTGTGCATTTGTCTAGTCACCTGGAAAAAAGGATGCGTAGATGACCCGTGATGGAAGGTGAGAATGTGTAATCCTTATTAGACAGTGAATTGTTAGCACTATATCGTGGGTAAGATATTGTTTCAAAGGGCTAGAGTGTTCTCAGGTGTTTAGCTGCACATGTGATTTTTTTTTTTTTTCTTTGGTAACATAGCAAGACGGATTTAACAGTGGTATAGCCATTTACTTTTTAATTTGCTAAATGTTCATGCTCCATTTCCTTTCTTTGTTTCAACAGAATTGAGTAGCATGGGAAGAGACATCTTGAAGTTTTTGTTTCTGTTTCAGAATACATTTTTTGCAAATATGAGCAGTACCTCTTAAAGTGGTACTGCGGTGAAGGATATCTAGAGTATGTTCAAACATTTTCTTTATTGATCACATCCGCTGTTTGTTAATTTGTGATACAATTCTCTATTTTTATTATTTTGCATGCCTTACTGCAGACCCAAATACGTAATAGGTATTTTCAATACAGTGTAGAGCAAGTGACGTTGGTTATCAGTTTCTGGTTGTGGAATCTTTGTAATTAATAATGTTTCATGAATAGAAAGAAATGAAATTCAATTCACGTGTAAAAAGTTGTTGTATTAAATTTTTGATAGTTAGTACTCAGTATTTGATAATTTGGTAATAAGAAAACAAATTCAGTTACAAACTTTATGAGCTGAGCAGATCTTGAAATCTTTCAGATGGTAAAGATAACTGCTACTAAACTGATTACTACTTTTTATTTTACCTTCAACATTATAGCTACTGCACTGTCTGAGATAAGAAGCCGTATTTCATATTATTCATGTCCTATTTCATAACATTTAACAAGCTGACAGTTTTTTTGAATGCAAGTCTTAACTGAGTCGTCTGCAAGGCCACCTATCACCTTTGCTGTCAAGTGGGATAAATAGATTTTTCTGTTGTGTCTTTATTGTGAAGAGTCTTAACAAATTACTGCCTTTCTAAGCCCTTTTTCTCTTTGTTCGGAAACATTTGATTTCTAATCAAATCATCATCAGCATTACAGTGTTATCTTAGTGATGAACTTGATGTCAATGTCTTTATAAATCAATAGTGGTATTCAAAGTTTCTTTTATCTTCCACTTTGGTCAACAGGGGCGCTGAGCTCTCTTTTTGAGAGCTGTGCATTGTAGGGTGATTAACTCTTTCTTTTGCATCCTTTATCTTTGTTGTTTTGGAATCATTTGTTGTTTTTTCTTTTTCCCCTGAAAGTATTCTTCCTGTGTTCTTCCACAGGTACATATATGCAATCTTTCCAAAGCAAACCACTGTACAGGACCTTTTCCAGAAGGACATTTTCTTTACTACTTTATATGTACAGCATTATAATTTTCTGATTTTTGCTAGTAGCTGAATTTTAATCAATGAAATTTTTAGCCCTCTCCCTGCTGTTGTTAGGCTTTTACTCTATTTTCATTCCACTGTCACTTTGCTTTAACAGTTGGGCCTACTAGAGAACACTTGCATTCCCTTTTCCTTTGCAGAATTTTCATTTTTGGTTTTCTTTCCTAGCTATTCCTCACATCAGTTTACACTATTTGGGGCAGTGATTACTGCTGGCAGTCTGTTACTAAATTACAGGTGAATTACACTGCAGAATATTTTTTCACATTGAAAGATTTTTGCGTAGTAAAGTGGCCATTATTTTGTTTGTAATACATCAACTCTTAAATCAGTTCAAAAATTTTAAGTTAAATGGTGTCTCTCCTTAAGTACAAAAATAATTTGATTTTCTGTATAGAGATGTGTTTAAATTTTGTGCATACAGAATATTCCATTTTAGATAACTTACCTTCTTAGTTTTATATTTTTCTCGTATTTCTTCTGAATGTAGGCATAGAATATTTGAAGAAATTTTGAAGAATTTTTCTGCCCGTATGCTCATGTTTAAATCTGTTTTATTTGAAAATGGTAAAGGAAATAATTTGAGAGTATCTTCAATATCTGATGATGGTTCTTGCATTTTGTCTGCTGCGTTTATTTCAAGGGGGTGTTTTTAAGGTTTTTCACATTATGTATTAATTATAGTTTGTTAGCTGCACTGCTGCCTGCATAGCTGTTGGATATTGTATGACTCTTATGGATGTGATTTCACGAGTGCTGTTTCAGATTAAACGATTCTTCATGAATTTTTCTTCAATGCTTCTGGTGAACAAATTCAGAAATTCAAGTCATTTATTCTTCTAGTTTAATCAACAACTTGTTATTTATATTTAAAAGCAAAAAAGCAATGATATTCTCTAGCACTGAACACCAGAACGTACTACGTTTTCCAAGCAGATGCTTTGAAAAAGGTGCATTTTTACTCTTAGAAATCTTTTTTCTATTGTTAATATTGCTGAAGGGGAAAGAAAAGGGAGAGGAACAAACCAAACCTTGCATATTACACTTTTCTTTTGGTCTTAATCTTTTAACTCTTCAAGTATTCTTGAATGGATCATCACGGACTGTATTTATAGGTTAGCATTCCTGGACCAAGTTCTCCAGTGAACTTTACAAATCCAGTCTTGCAAAAGTCTTTCAGTTGTTCTTTCTGACTTCTTGTGTGATAATGGTACTGCCTCCTCACAGCTGTGAAATCCCAGAGTGAGAAGGCTTAGAGCTGTGTTTTATGAAGAAATTACATAGCAGATTCTATGAAAGTTAAAGCAATGCGTGTGTTCTATTTCTCACATCACAGGCCTAAATTTTTTTGTAAATGGTAGTAGTTGCAATTTTAGTCTGTGTTTTGTTGATATTTCACTACTAGTTGATGGATTTTTCACAAACATTTTGTTAAATATTTATGTGCTGCTTCTGCCGAGTCTCTCAAAGAAATTCAGGTTACTCAGTTCAGGTGTGTTTGGGGTTTTTGTTGCATTGGGTTTTTTTGTAAAGGGTGAAGTGATTATGTGACATGGTGTTTTGCTTTCCGCATGAACAATTTAAACCTTTAAAAAGGTAATCGAGAAATAGTTCTATTAATAATATCCTTCAGATTTGATCATTTCAGCATTATATGTTAAACTTTAACAGTTCCAAATTTATTTTTGATGTGTCAACTCTCTGGTCACATACTGTCCCAGTTAAGATTACATGTACTTAAGTGTTTAACTATCTCAGATAAGATTACACATGCTGCACTTAAGCAGCGAACCATTTTATATGCAAAGCAATTGTAACTTAACTATTTTATCTGTTAGTGAGTCAACTGCGTTTATAAGAGATACACACCCAGTGATGTTATGTATTGGTAGCTCTTTGAGCTAATCTCTTGAATTTTATATTGAATGACAGTAGTGTAAATAGTGTTAGATCTCAACATACAGCACTGGAGTTTATGGTCATAGAGACAATACAAATTACAGCCTCTTGAAAATACGCCTGTATTGAAGGACAGCCTCACTTAGAATGTTGATATGGCTAACATTCTGCTATAGTCTTGTAAAGTTATATTTTTACATTTATGAAGTACATGATCAAAAACACGCTTCAGTGCCCTGTGTGCTTGTGAGTGTAATCTCTATTTGTCATTGATATTTATGTAAAAGGCTTTCATGATTTTAAGATTTCTGTGTGCGAATGTATCTTTACATTTTAGTATGGAATTTGGAATTTGTTGTCTTTATCTCTCCATTTTCTTTCTGTGAGATTACTTGCTTGAAATGAATGTAAGTTGGGTAATTTCTTGCAGCTCAAATTTTTGTCTTTTGGAAGATACAGGAGTTTGGTTGAGAACAAGGAAGCATAACATGGTAGTTACAAGGTAGATCCTCCAAACTTTTGCTGCAAGTGTCATGATTTCTGTAATTAATAGTCTTAGTTCACTGAGTCTGAATTCAGTAAAACTGACTCAAGGTGGTAAGTATGTATTTTGAGGACTGAATTTTTGAGGTTCATTGCTGGACAGACTTTTTATTGGTCAAGAATATATACAGGCTGAAATACTCCTTTTTGATCAGAATGCTTTGTGCATAATTAAGACAAAGCTATGTAAATAAATGAATTGATTTTGAGAAAAAACACTTATTTAGCAACTGTAGCTTTAATGAATTTCAGTGCATATGTTCCATAAAAAGTGAATGCAAGCTGATTTCTGTTTCTTATGATCCCTTAACTTTAAACTACGTTTAAGCATGGAGAACATCGTAGAGTTTCCTAATAATCGTAAGCATGAAAAACTATTTTACATGTTTTTTGAGAGATATGCTTTATGTCAATTTAAAAAAAAAAACACAGGCATTGATTATTTCTGCAGAAAGATCGAAGGTGTATTAATCAAGATTCTGAATAGAATTTGTGTCAGCCGGAAGAAAGAACACGCAGCTT
>NW_010398703.1:11403-12132 GCF_000710305.1 Buceros rhinoceros silvestris
GAAAGAAAACCCAGCTTGCATCCTTATAAGGGTATATCTGCTTCTAATGAGAAACTGTTTATCTAATGAAAATGGAAAACATCCAAAAAGCCCGGACTTTGAGGGGATAAGGCAGAAAAGACTGCCATGACCATTTAATCCAGTGTTTTACCCAATAGAGCACACAAGACTCTTAAATTCTTTTATTTCAGTATTGTCATTTGGTGAAAAAAAAATTCCCATTTTAGTGTAGATGTTTATGCTGAAGTATGCTCCTCCAAAATTTTTTTGTTAAGTTCCTTTCTTGTTAAATCAGTAAAAATAAGGCTTCTTTTTGCTCTGCCTTTTGTCTTGTCTTAGAGTCATTAGACCCTTTTTCACTTGTCTGCTAGCCTTCTGTTAGCGCATTCATCTTTGTTTGCAAATTGTGACCAAATTACCCTTGAACTTTGTTTGGTAAGTTGACTGAGCATTAACCTTGTTTTTGTGGCATTTATACTGTTTCCCCACTCTTTGTCATGTGTAAATGTGGTCAGAAATTATGCTGTTTTCTTCCCTTACACAAGGTAGTTTGACAGTTGCCTTTACGTCTGCAAGTAGCAGAAATAAAGTATTTTTTTCATGGTTCTAATTTAATGGTTTGTTTATTTTTGCTCAGGAAGATTTTGACGATGTCAGGCTTATAATTATCTGAATTACATTTTCTCTTTGTAATGAGTGATATAACATTATGGCTCCCCCTTCTTTCTT
>NW_010398703.1:12240-13068 GCF_000710305.1 Buceros rhinoceros silvestris
CCCTATCTCTCTAGAATAAAAACACTGGGATACAAATTGCGTGGCCCTGTTGCTTTTTTGTACTGCTTAATTTTTAGTAGCTGTTCTTTCTATTTTGGGATAACTCAAGAAGACAGAAAAAGATATCTTCAGATGTCATATCTGGCTTCCTCAGGGAACAGGAGGACTTATTGAATCTTTTTTTTTTTTTCCTACATTGAGGTCAACCCTCCAGAATGCAGAGGCTTTATTGTAACATACTTAGCCTACGTGGGATTTTTGTATTTACCTGGGAGGGGGAGGGGGAAGGTGGGAAGGGAAAGGAAAAAAAAAAACTGACAAAACCAGAACTCATGAACCATGAGAAACCCTCCCAGAATATGGGGGAATATAATACCAGGGTATGTAAGTGTCTTTTTGGGAGCCATCCTTGCCCCGATCTATTTGATGCCAAGTTAGACTGGTAGATCATGTGGGACCTTGATAGCTGATAATCATGAAGTTAGCTGTCTTTGCTCCAAGTTTGTGTCCTTGGCACACAAGGGAGAGATGACAGGCTCAGCCTGGGAAAGAACGAGTTATTGTTAGAGTTTATGTCTGGTTTATGTTTCATTAAAGCCATCTTTGCCCTTTTCAGATTTGATCTGTCTTTGAGATGACTGTTACAGGTGAGGCTTGTCAGCCTGCTGTCCTTGCACACGTATGTCTGGTTAGGCACTTTCTAATCTGCTGCTGGATTCATATGGTTTTTCAGATCAACAATGGCTGGTGCTGGGTTGGACTAGTAAGTCGCACCATGCTCCCAGCTCGCTCAGTGCTGAGTGCTGAAGGAACTGGTGGAAGTGCTCG
>NW_010398704.1:0-880 GCF_000710305.1 Buceros rhinoceros silvestris
GTCAGTGGGGACAAACGTGGGAACACCTCCACAGAACCTGCCATCCCCACTTCCATCCTCCTGCGGGAAGGCAGTGAGGGAGCACCCCCGGCCCCCACGTGAGCCCCTTCCTGTAAGCGCCTCTGGCTGCTCTGGTGCACCCGGGGCTCTGCTGGCTCCCAGCGGTGCTGCCGCTAACCCGGCTCCCCTTCGGCCTCTCTTTAATATTTGATTCCCTCTAAGTGCTGCGTGGTCCCAGGGCCGCTGGACGAGGCAGCTCTGCTCAGGTTGGCAGCACCCCGCCTGCCCCAGCAGCGTGGCCCGTCCCGAGGGTGAGGATCTGGGTCCTGGGGCAGGAGGGGAGCCGAGGAGAGGACGGGGACATGGGTGATGGTGGGTTTGGGGCCTGTGTCATGGAGCTGCTGAGGCTGGTGCATCCTCGCCTGGCCATGGTGCCACTGTGGGGACATTGTGGGGAGAGGGGCCGGATCCTGCTGGCCAAGGACATCCCATGGCTCATGTGGAGCATCGCACCATGGGTTCCTGATCCCCCACCACGCTGGAGCGCGGGCAGGGAATGCTCCAGGGTGGGGGGATCTTGCCTGAGGACAGTGTGGGCAGGCATGGGGAAGGGAGAGCAGGGGGGGACAGCCGAGCCGTGGCACCCACGCGGCATCACCGCAGGGCAGGGGAGCAGATTTGCCACCTCCCAGGAGGGGAATCCCAGGGACCCGGGGAAAGGCTGGTGGTTCCTCAGGGACGCAGAACCTTCACACCAAGGCTTGACCGCGTGTCTCCAGAGCCCCAACACCTCTGGGGCGCTGCCATCCCTCGGGAGTGGGGAAAACAAATAGCAGCAAGTTTTCACTCTTGTCTCATGGAAAAAGCCGGGGCCATCCAG
>NW_010398705.1:0-430 GCF_000710305.1 Buceros rhinoceros silvestris
GGCAAATTAAGCTTACACACTAGCATTTGATACTAATGTTTCTTTTAAGTGTTGGGTGAGGGGGGTGTTTGCATTATTTTGCAAAGCAAAACCAACTTTTTCTTTTCTTCCCACAGACACGCCACCATGCAGTATCTTCGGGCTTTTAGAAAGTCTGGATCCTTCGCGAGTACAGCTCAGCTCTCTCCATCCAGAGCAAGAGCAACTAGTTTTAGTCTTTCTTGCGGCTTATTGCTGAAGGAGGATGAAATACTGAGTCACTACAGACAGCTGGTGATGCTGAGGAATTTGGGGTGCCAGCTTTCAGTCTATCAAGAGAACCATGCACTAGTGCCACATTTTTCAAACTGTGGCGTTTGGATCAGTGATGACCTATGAGAACTCGGGAGCTGGTCTGCGAAATAATTGAAAATGGCTTTGAAAATGGTTT
>NW_010398706.1:0-350 GCF_000710305.1 Buceros rhinoceros silvestris
GGTGGGGCGAGCAAAAGGGGGTTTGGGGAGGGGGGTGGTGGTGAACTTTTGAACCGGCAAGCAGGAGATCAGTGCATTACCTTAACGCGAGTTAAAAATAACCGTCTCGTCTCCTGAAATGAGCCTGTCTGCAATTACAGCTTGGCATGTCTGCTCCGGAGCGTCCCCGGGCTGGCACCGCGCCAGGTGGCAGGCGGCTCCCAACAACCCTCCTCTGTCTTCTCTTTCGTGGGGTTGGCTTTTTTCCTTTGTTTTTTGTTTCAGTTTGGGGGTTTGTCTTTTTTCTCCATCCCAGTAAATCAAAGGTGGCTGCTCAGTGCCCTGGCTTGGGCACTCCCCCACCGCCACCC
>NW_010398706.1:516-910 GCF_000710305.1 Buceros rhinoceros silvestris
ACCGAGAACACCAGGCCGGCAGCAAGGCCGTGTTGTCCCCTCCCCGTCCCCATGGACGGGGGACACTGCCATCAGCCCGTGCTCCCAGGAGGGCCATGCAATGGCACAAGCCAGCCCAAAGCGCATGTGAGGGTCTTGCCTGGCACTGCCCTTGCACACCCGATGCAGGTCTGACTGCAGCGTGCAGGTGGGAGCGCACATGGGAACACACGTGGGAGCACACGTGCATCGTGTGTGCACACGCAGGGGAGTGCGAGGGAACACGTGTGAATCCCAGACCTGAGCGCAGAGGCAGTGGGTGCCCTGCGGCATCACTGCCTGCAGCTCCCCAGGCTCCACCTGGCTCTGCCGGCAGGCACAGGACGGGGGTTGGCCGAACCCGGCGAGACAGGGG
>NW_010398706.1:1050-1530 GCF_000710305.1 Buceros rhinoceros silvestris
AGCCCCCCATTGGCCCCCGTTGCCAGCACCCACGGCTTCGGGCAACCTCTTCTGCCCAGGCTCCAGGGGAGCAGTGAGCCAGGCTGCAGCACTGCTGCATCCCTGGCTCAGTGGGTACCATCAGCCTGGCACCACAGGCAGAGGCAGCAGGCAGCAAAACCCAGAGGCCCCCCCGCTGCCAAGCCCTGGCACAGCCCCGATGGGCACAGCCAGGTGCACAGGGCTGCCGGGGAGGGGAAGGATGAGCCCCCTCCTGAAAAAGTAGGCACCAGCCATGCAGAGCCCAGCATCCTCCCATCCTGCTACTAAGCCCCCCACTGGTGCCCCCCACCCCAAAGAACAGCAGTGGTCCGGGGGGGCCACATGCCCCACGGCCACAGCCAAAGCAGGTGGCAGGTCAGGATGCTGAGGGATGCTGGAGCATCCCTGCTGGGAGGGCAGGGACCAGCCTGCTTTGGGGGTCCCTGGGCCCCCTCCCAG
>NW_010398706.1:2018-6176 GCF_000710305.1 Buceros rhinoceros silvestris
ACGGGAAGTGTCGGGCTAATTAAAAACAATGGGATCGGGGAGCAGCGAGGCCACGTCGGTGGGTGCAGGAGGGTGGCTGCCTCCCCGCAAGCAGGACTGGGGTGCAGCGGGGTGGCAGGGCGAGTGAGAGACCCCACACCCAGCTCCCCACTCAAGGGCACAGTGGCAGTGGGGCTTGGGGTGGACCCCGGGGATGGAGGGGGCAGCCTGGGGCTGTGCCCAAACCCTGCTGCAGTGGTGGGGAAAGGAGAGTCATCCCCTTCCTGCTCCCTCTGCGAGGACACGGTGGTGTCCAGCCCACTCCCTGAGCCCAGGGGACACCCCACTGCCAGCAGCACCCTGGTGAGGATCCCACTGGGATCAGAAGCTTGGCCAAGGAGCTCTGGCTCGCTCCCATTATCATGCCTGCCTGACCCACTGGGGCACGGCCTCCCTACAACATATTTACGAGGTTTTAACACCAGGAAATTCATTTCCCAGCGCAGGATGCTGCTGCTTCTCCCATCACGGCACCAGGCAAGCAGGAGGGAGGGAGGGATGCGCACAGGGACCCGCGCACAGGGACAAGCAGTGATAACGTCGAGCTGCGAGCGTCTTCTAGTCCACAGGATCTTAACTGTAGTTTATATTCCAGTGGTTATTAAAAATAAAGGGGGGAGTGGGGGGTGGAAGCTAAGAGCAGAGCAAGCTGTTCATTTGGAGTCCTTCCCTTGGGTTTAATAAAGCCCCACTCACTGCTGTAGTATCATTTTTATGCTATCATAAAGCCGGACCATTTAGCAGGTTTGTGTTACTTCAGCAGTTAGCACTGCATGAAAAGCGACTCCAGGAGAAGGGGGGAAAAGAAATTAGAAGGAAGATGAAAACCTCCAAAAAGAGAGAGAAAAATGACGCGGGAAGAAGGAGAGGAGCCCGGGGGATCCCTCGCAGCCATGCCGCCAGCAGCACCAGAACACATCACAGCAGCTCGGGGGGGGATGCGAGTGGGCCCCCCCATCCCCGCGTGGAGTTGGGTACAGGCAAGGAGAGCCCTGCTCCAGCCCTAGGATGCTCAAGGGTCAGGGATCCCAGCCCAACATCGCCGGGGACCCTGTCTGTGCTGTGGGGAAGGGGCAGGGAGGGTCTCATTGCACCTGTGGGGACCAGAGGGCCAGGGCAGCTGACCCAGGGGCTTCTTGGGGATGAAGCAGAGGGGTGTCCCCAAGCTGAAGGAGCTGGCAGCTACTCCCAGCTCTGCTGAGCCCCCGGGACGACCGGGCTCTGCTCTCGGGGAGCACTGGACTCTCCACGCTGCTGGAAAAATCTCCATATATGGAAAGGATGGGGATACAGGAGCTGAGCAGAGCTGAACCAAGCCAAACTGCCCCAACGGGAGCCCTGACCTGATGTTCTTGTGCTCAGCCCGGTGCCCAGGGCTGTGCCCTCCGCCAAGCCCCGGGACCATAACGCCAGTGCAAATGGGAGGAAGCCTGCTGCACCCCCCCAGAGCTGTGTGACCCCTGGAGCCACATCACCCCCAGAGCCATGTCACCCTCAGGACCATGTCACTCCATCTTCCCCTAACTGCCCCCTTCGCCAATGTGCCACCCTGCCATGGCACGACTCGCTCCCTCGCTGGCACCTGGACTGCCCTCTGCAAGGTGAAAGTTGTCCCCATTAGTCCCAGGCACTGGGGTCGAGCCTCTCCAGGCACCGTGGCAACATCCCAGGCAGATGCACTAGTCCCCATCCAAGAGGGGAAGAAGGGCAGGGGCTTGGGTAGGGGGTGGCATCAGTGACAGAGCCCTAGAGGATGCTCTTGTCGTGCCCAATGGGGTGGTGCTCAAGGACAGGGCCACGCTCTGCCCCCTGGGCATAGCTCAGGGGTCTCGACGTCCAGCAGAGAGGTGAAGCACCCCACCACCCCCCAAACCCTCGGGCAGTGAGGGGCATTCAGACCACGCTCCCATCCCCACACCCTTCCCACCCCTTTTTCTCCCTAATCCTAATCTCGACCCTGCCCTGCAAGGGGGAAGGTGGCACTTGGGGGTAGTCTCCGCACAGCAGCCCCCAGCCTCCAGCACGCAGTGCTCCCGGTTCAAGCAGGACCCCACAGCCCCCATGCCGGGAACAGCCGCCACGCCACCGACCCAGCATGGTAAAGGAGCAGGAGGTGTAGGGGAGGGCTGGGAAATTAAGGTTTTCAGCGCTGTCAGAGCCGCATCAAACAGCATCCACCAGCTGATTGCTTGATTGTTATATTTTGGATGTCAAACCGGAGCAAGCAAAAATCTTTAAAATGCATCAGTGCCGCTGCCTTTTTGATGGAGGGTGTTGGTTTCCCATTAACAAGTGGAAAGCGTGAGCTGAAGCAGAAAACTTCAAGTGCTTTGGAACTGATAAAATAACAACTCCCTAATTAAGCAGAACTGTCAGTCAACGGGCGCCCAGCGCCCTGCATAGGGAAGCAGCAGCTCCCGGCGCACGAGCCCAGCACGGAGCACGGAGAGGTGTATGAACCGGGGTGGGAGGGCAGCGGTCAGAGCATCCCCCTCTCCCCGTGAGACAAAGCTGGGTCCCGATCACGAGGTGTTTAGATACTGTGCCTCAGTTTACCTGGCCATAAAACCGCATAATGAGACCCACAGCTTGGCGGGGAAGGAGAGACCTGAACCCAGAATGCATCCTGTGCTGGTATCCCTTCCCTCCGCATGGTGACTAACCAGCCTGGGGGACACGGGACGGAGACATTGGACACCATAGCCGGCTGGATGCGGCAAGGGGTCCTGCTGGGAAAGTCCCGCCGGTGCTGGAGCAGGGAGTGGGGGGTGGACGAGTCCAGCCAGGCTCCCAGCGCCCCATGGGGATGCTGTGCCATCCCTGGGCTCCCAGACCTCCACTGCCCTGCTCTCCCAACATGAGAAGGCCGAGAAGGAGCTATTTGGAGGAGCAGCCCACTACCCGAGACCCTCCTCAGACACCGCTGTGTGGGGTAATGACACACCATAAATCTGCCGTGCTCCTGCCAGGCCTGGGGCAGGAGGGTCGTGGCATCTCCAGGGGATCTTTAATAAGCCGCCAGCAGCTTGTTACCACTAAATTGACTGCCCAGCGCTCTGGGTCCCCCTCTCCACACCAGAGCTGCCAGCCAGCCCCGGGGAGGGACACGTGGGGGCACCCAGGGGGTCAAAGGCAGGGGACAGCCAGGAGGGACATGGGGCTGTGGGGAAGGTGTTTAACCCCACCACGGTGGTGTCCAACGAGACCACCAAGCAAAGGAGATGTCTACACGCCGCTTCTCACCCTGGGTTCTTGCCAGCCCTCATGCCACCAGCCTCAGCTGGCGACTGGGCACCTGCAGCACCAGGGCAGGTCCCAGGGCACCCTGCCCTACCCTGCCCTGCCTGGAGTGTAGACAGCTCACACAGGGCGTTTCGCTGGGCAGCCCTTGGCCCTTCTGTCTGCCCAGCCAAGCGCTGGAGTGGGAAGTTTAAGCCACAGTGCCAGGGTGGGGGCAAGGGGGGCTGCCAGGAGGGAGCAGGCAGCAGTGGTGCAGCCTGGGTGGCAGCAGGGCCACCAGCCCGCAGCCCAGGGGAAGACAGGCAGAGCCGTGGCAGAGCTTCTCCAACCAGAGATGGGGCAGGAGGGTGGTGAGCATCCCATCCCACCCAGGTAAGCCCACCCAAGCGAGTGGCTCCTGCAAACGCCCCATCAAGCCCAAGAACCGCTGGACCCTGAGCTTGCCCTCCCCACTCGTTCATATCCCGTACCACAAAGCCTCCAGGTACACAGCCCACCCCCTGCAAAAGCCACCAAACCCCACGCCAGGTGACGAGCAGTGCTGGTATGGGGACACAGGCCAGGCACCAATCCTACCCCAGCGATAAGGGACACCAGAAAGGGAGTGGGGTCAAGGGACTGGGCTGAACAACCCTCGCTGCTCCCACGCACTCCCTGGTGGAAGGTTTGCTGGGAGGTTTTGGCCCTCCCGTGGCTCTGGGACACATCAGGGGACCCCCCCGGGGTGACCGTTGCCATGGAGAAAGGCCACCTCTGCTTCCCCAGGAGGATGACCTCGAGGGTCACCTTCGCCAGGACTGACATGGGCAGGAACCGCTGCCCTCGCAGCCTGTCCTCGCCCAGGGTCCAAAAGCCAGTGCTGGCGTAGGCGGGGAGGGC
>NW_010398706.1:6507-7028 GCF_000710305.1 Buceros rhinoceros silvestris
GCCACCCGCCGCCCCACTGCTGCCCAGCCGCGGCCGGGCTCACAAACTTGCTCACGGCTCTATCTCCTCGTCCTTGCTCCCCCAGGCTGCCCGTCATGGACACCCAGCTGGGGAGGTCCCCAAGTGTCCTACACCCCAGTGACACGCACAGCTGCCTGGGAATCCCTCCGCTCCTCATCCCAGCCCTCCCAGCCACCAGGCCAGAGCCATCCTAAACCTCCTCAATGTGTCCACAGACCCCACTGTCTGTGTCCCCCTCACTGTCTCCAGTGGGTGTGAGCCTCGGGAGACCCATATCCCCCAGTACATGCCCAGGGCCAAGCAAGTCTCATCCCAGGTGGAGGTTTGAGAGGACCCCATGCCGCCACCATCTCCTGCCACTTCCACAGCCCCCAACATCCTCCCCGGGTGAATCTGCACACTGCGGGAACACCGGCTGCCCCCTGCCCACCCACCACCTCGAGTGGGGCAAGGCAGTGAGGATGCCCAGCCTCTAGGTGCCGTCGGCTCCCACTGCCCGG
>NW_010398706.1:7137-7707 GCF_000710305.1 Buceros rhinoceros silvestris
GGCCGTCCGCCCCCCACTCCCCGGCCACAGGTTCCACAGCCAGCGTCCAGCCTCCCTGCCCCAAAAGAGCCCCATTTGCAACTAAGAAGGACCCTTCCAAGGCAGGCCGGGTCCAGCCACCTCCAACGGAGCCAGAGCACACCGTGCCAGGATGACCACAAGCTGGTATTAGAGCCCCTGAAGCCTCGTTACACACTAATCACACGGGAGGTGACAGGGCTTAGGGGAGGGCTTAAGAGAAACCGTCTCCTTTTTACTGACACCATCTGGACACAATCTCTTCCCCCTTCCCAGCACTGAGCCAGGCAAGAGTTGGCCAGAGGGGCAGGGGCTGGTGTGACCCCCCCCCAGGACCCAGCACCCTCTGTGCCCTCGCCGGTGCCGGGCTGGTCAGTGCGGTGCATCCCCAGGTTGCAGAGAGCGAGAGGGGGGTGGTTACTGCCCACACTAGGGATTTCTGACAAGCCCGGGGTGCCAGCCGGCAGCAGAGCAGGAGGAAACCAGAGTGGTGGCCATGGGGACCCGTGGGAGGGGGAAATGGCCATCAGGAAGGTGGGGACTGGGACAGGG
>NW_010398706.1:7781-8502 GCF_000710305.1 Buceros rhinoceros silvestris
GGGTGGGTGCCATGTGGCCCCGTGGGGGGGGGACATTGCCATCAGGAAGGTGGGGACTGAGACAGGGGAGACGCACTGGGAGAAAGCCAGCCCGGAGACACCTGTTTGGGGACTGTCCTCCCTTGGCCATCCTCCCGGGCACACCACGGGCACTCAGCAACCTGGCACAGCTGGGGTGCCCACAGGCAGGGACAGTCAGAGCCGTGGTGGCAGGACTGTCATGCACCATACCCGGGTGCTCACATGCCAGCGGGAGAGCTGGTTGTGACCACCGCTGCCACCCCACTGTCCCCAGCCTCCCCAGGGAGGATAGTGCCACGACACCCCAGCTCTGCCCTGCGGCTGAGGCCAGCGGGTGAGGGGGACAAGCTCATCCCAGTTCCAATGCGCAACATCACGAGGCACTGGCTCTCCTCAAAACTTGACCGAGCCCTTATCCCCCCTCAACCGTGCGGAAAACGGGGACCTCTAAGTCAGGGGCACGTGCCGGCTGCCCCGGGGGAAGCATCCAAGCTCCGGCGCGCCTTGGGGAGCAAGGGGAAAGTTGCGCTGGGGTTGAGGTCGGGGGGGTCAGGTACCTTCCATCCGGCGGAGCTGTTGCTCCAGTCGTAGATTTGCGAGAGGGTGAGGCGCTTCTCGGGCGAGCTCTCGATGGCTTTGGTGATGAGGTCGGCGTAGGAGAGGTTGCCCCAGGCGTTCCTCCGGGAGGTCTTGGCCTTGC
>NW_010398707.1:0-26459 GCF_000710305.1 Buceros rhinoceros silvestris
TGCAGAATGAGAGCTGGTGCCAGCGAAAGGTCCCTGTCGAAAGCATGACCCTAGCTCACCACCGCACTGGAGTGATAACGCACACACAACTGAGAGCTGAGAGAAAAAACCGTGGGTAAATGGAGGTGGGAGAGGAGAGGAGCTTCTGTGTATTGGTCTTCATTCTCTCCCCTTATTTTTGTTTATGTGTGGTTTCTCCGTCCCTGTCGAAAGCATGACCCTAGCTCACCACCGCACTGGAGTGATAACGCACACACAACTGAGAGCTGAGAGAAAAAACCGTGGGTAAATGGAGGTGGGAGAGGAGAGCGAGTGGTCCGGAGCACGGGCTGATAGTGCGAGCTAGGATTCGTGTCAAGACCGGGTTAAAATCGCCTTAATTAGGCACTCATCGGCGCGACTGCTCCTGCGGAGCCAACGGCGAGCTCTGTCAAATGCACATGCAATGTACAGGAGATGCACACACCTGCTTTCAAGACCCGTTTTCCCCTAACACAATAAAAAATATTTTTTTTAGAAAAAGTAAGGATAATACAGCTTGCATTACTTATTTTTTGTTCAAGCAATTTTAATTCAGCTCTTACTGGAAAAGGAACCATGTTGTTTTTTTTTTTTAAGATGCAAGCCTAGCGTCCTTTAATGTGCTAGAGGATTTCCCCTTATTTTTGTTTGCTGATCGAGCTGACTCTCTCAAACAATACTGATGTAAAGTCCCAGAAATTCGCTGATGCTCTCATTTATTTTAAAACAAAACATTTGTGCGTGTATCAGTCGAAGAATGTAAGCACCAGGCTTGAGTTTAGGATTGCCTGGAGGTGTAGCTATTAGAGGACTTCGCACGGGTGGAGCCAGTTATAGTGATTTCCTCATACCGCCTTTTGACTTGGAAGCAAGATAGAATCGAAAAGGATAACTTCCATCCAAGAGCAGCTCAGCTCTTTCTTCCTTTCTTCCCTGCCACGGACGTGTCCATCTCTCGAGTTTCTTTCATTTTCACCAAGGTAGAAGCTTGATGCAAACCCAGCTGTAGGCCAAGTACAGCAGGAGATGTGCTGGGAACGTGGCTTCTCTCCTCATTTGTACCATGCAAAAATAGAAGTGACACCTGGAATAAATTTGCCTTGTGGCCTTGCCAGTGCTCCTGCTCAGCTCTTGGCACCTCCAGGAGACGAAGGTGTATTTGCTTCTACGTAATCTAACCCTTGGCACCATTGTTCGGTAGGGAACAGACACAAGCTGAGAAAAGCTTCCACAGACGCTTCCCACCCTGATTGCAGTAATCAGGTAATTGTTACTTCCCTCATTTCGGGAGGGAAACGGTTTCCTTCAGCTTCGGCTGTAGAAGGAACAGGGATCCTCAACGGAGCTCTTTGCTGTCATAGTATCTTTCCACACCAGAAGATGCTGCTCTTACAGTGAAGCTCATATTATTTCCGATATTAGAGAAACAGGAAAATAAGAGGGTCACTTACCGTGCACCACTGGATAGCTGCTCTTCCTGTTTTCCGTTGGTCACAACAAAGAAATGGATGTGTGTGAGTGGGAAAAAGAACTATGTAGACTGCCAGGCAAAAGCAACTGTGTTTAAGGACAGACCAAGGAACTGTAGCCACAACAAGAATGCAATTAGCGTAAATGTAACAGAGAATTCACTTATCTCCTTAAGCACATAGGGATGTTGCAGGATTCCTCGTTTTGGCTTTGTTTGGGTTTTTTTCTTTTTTTTCCCCCCTTTTTATTTTTAATATTTTTTTTTTTTAGTGACGATGTTTTCATCCTAAGAGGGCAAAACCACCAAAAACCAGTTGTCTCCTTTACTCTGAGAGTTCATTCTTAACGCTGGAAAAGAGCTACAGCAGGGTATCCTGCCTCTTTCCTGGGACGTCTCCGTGTTTCAGAACACAGTTGTTCCTAAAAGAAGACGCTGTGCTCTCCAGAAAAAGATATCCTCCGCGCTTCCCAGCATTTATAAGCAGCGTCCGAGGCAGAGGGGGAATCCTCGGGAATTTCGTAGAAAGGGGGTCTGAAAGCCCCCCCAGCGTCCCGACTGCGGGCACCGCCGCCCTTCCCTGGCAGCTCGCACGGCTTTTTTTTTTTTTTTTCTCCCGGTACCGGCAAACCCGAGGCAGACTGAGCAATTTCAGTTTCCAAAATGTCCTTCCTTGTTTTCCAGCTGGGAATTCAGATCCGCTGGTGAAATGGACGCCCCTATGCCAGGTTTCGTTGTCTCTCACACCTCCCTGCAAAAAGGCTTGTTCCTCACCCGTGGAGTCACTGCTCATCCACCTCCAGCACACCCTGAGGGCAGCGTGGCTTGGGAGGAGCAGTTGCCTGCAGATCAAAAGCTCAGATACTTCCCCGAGTCGCTGTGGGTTCCACACCAGAGTGAAAAGAGGGAGCAGCGTTCCCATCCTCTTTCCCAGCCAGCTCCCAGCACAGATTTCTTCTCTCGCCTCAGCACTCAGGCAGTGCTTGAATTCCCAGTCCAGAACTGCTCCCCCGAGCCCTCCGCTGGAGGAAAACGCGAGGAAAGCCGGGAGGATCGTTTCCGAGCTTCTGCCTGGTCGTTATGCTGTAAGTACCGCCAGTACACGTCCTGTTTCTGGTTCATTTTCCGGTAGATAAACCGGCCCCCTCTCTTTGTGTTTGCATTCAGGCCACTCAAAAACTTTCCCCACCACTCTGTTCAATGTAAGCATTTCTCGCTCGCGGTATTAAGTTGGTGCTTACCAACCCACGGGCTCTGCCAGAGTCACCTGCGGTGAAATCGCCCAAATCGCCCAGGAATGGAGCTGAGACATCATCCCCCTCTTTCACATCCCTGGTTCTTGTCGTTTCCAGGAGGTTCTCGATGCAGCAATTCCCAGCATATGTCTTGGAAAGGCTTTGAACTGGGGCGTGTTCCAGCACAACCGGGACATTCTGGCTGCGCTCTCCGCTAATGTCAGCCATGCAGCAGTGACTGAGGCTCTCTGTGCTCTCCCTGCTCGGTAGCTCCCCGCCCAGCAGCAGCAAAACCCAGGGCTGGCCAACAGCGGCGCTGGGCGGCCAACGCAGGAACTGCTCATGGGCGCTCACCCCCGCTGCTTCTCCCCTCCTTCGCTGGGTTCTGGCTATTGCTACGGCAAATTATGAAACACATTTCCCACCTGAAGCTTTTGGCAAAGAAAGACATTTTCTTAGTACTTACGGAGACATTTGGTTTGGCACCAGTAATCCGGGCCAGTACGGAACGTCTGGAAGGTGTCCTATACAAACCACCTGCCAAATGTGCTTAACAAAGGTGCGAGCTACAGGCAAACGTAGCAAGCATGGCTCATGTGTTGTGAAATCCATCTTCCACAAGTCAGAGAGGCAATCGAGAATTTTTCAAGCACAGGCTGGTTGCAGGAGGCTCAGATTTCTGAATATTTTCTATTTCACAAGGAAAGCTCCAACTGATGTATGTTCTCTGCTAAAGTAATGAGAAGTTAAGAGCCATTTCAGCATTAATAGCAGCACAAATCTCCACCCACCCTCAGATCAGTTGCAATGGATTTTCGAAGAGTGTCTTAAAGAAGGGAGTGCAGGTATCACTTTGCTAACAGATCACAGATCTCTTCTTCATCCAGCAAATTCTTTGGGTTTGTTTGGTTATTTCTTTATTTGTTTAGGGAGAAATGCTGCTGGTTCTCCTTGGAGACAATGGGAGCCACTTTTCCACCTTGGTAACGGTACTTGCTTTCTACTAACATCAGTTTCTGAGGTGATCTGCTCCTGCTCTATAATCTCCCCTGCTTAGCATTCTGCTTCAAAAGTCTCTGAGTTCACAAACCTGCTCAGAGACATTCTGCACCCTCCAGTCTCCACAGAAAATGTTTCACAGAAGATACCTGTCAAAAGTCTACCCAGATCCTACATCTGAAGGCAACAAATTCTTGCTCTTTACTCTCTAGCCATGGCAATCTCAGTACTTCTCGGTTGAAAATAAAGCCTGTCAGCTTCAGCACTTTGCTACTACAGATGCCTTCTAAAGCCAATGAAGTGATTGTTCTCATCTTCGCAAACTTTGTGCTTAGTGGGATCCAAGTTTTTGACCCTCCACCTCACTCCTAGGACAAATATGCAGCAGTTTTCTTCATCAACCATGTGCTTTCTTGTGTCCCGAGGTCTCAAAGGACCCACAAACAATATTTTAATTTCTAGTGGGGGAAAATATCATGTACTGAGGTTTTTTTCCATCTTTTTGTGCCCAGTTTCCTGCAGTGGCTGTTGCAATGGACTAGGAGGAGATGGATCCACATGCAAAGTGCCATAATGAACAGTCCAGCAGCACAAGGTTGGCAGGCAGTTCAAGTCCACTGTGTGAATAATCTTGGATTTCTATGCACATTTCTTGAAGCACCAGAGAATAAGAGGGATTTCTTGGTGACATTTGGATAGCCTTGCAGAAGAGCCTTCACAGACAGAAGTGCTACACAGGCATTTCACGAACAAGGGCAAGAAGCTTTTGAAGAAATTCTACAGTTGTCTACATAAAGACAGTACTAGAAGTGATTGAAGGAAGAAACTTGACTGATATAAGAAAGTGAGAAATAGCCAGACACCTTTTTGTTCTGGACACAGAAATAACACATTTTCTTTTTAATGGTGAGGCTAGAAAGTAAAGCATAGGGGGAGAGGCTGGGCTTGGATGCTAATTTTGAAAATCTAGCTGGTCATCTGAGGAGAGAAACAGATTCAGCTGAGAAGCAGGATTAGAAGTGTAGGAGGGGAAGGGAGAACAGAAGGAAGGATAGCAATGATTGGAGGAGGGAAAGATGCTATGCAAGAGGGACCAAGAGAGCACAAGCATGAATCTGTTTGGTTGCCAAGGCTGATCATAGAAGGTAAGGGCAGAGAAATGCCTGTAGGACCCATCCTGAACGCAATTTAGGAAGAGCTTGTCAGTGTAGCACCTGTAAGAAGAGAATCAGAATGGGTATTAGTGAAGGGAAAGTGGGGTCCAGTCAAAGTGAAACATGTATGGGGAATTCTGGAGAAAAGCAAGAAGGATAGCAGATGCAGTTTGAAGTCAAAGTAACTGCGTTGATCAGAAAGGAACCAAAATGGACATAAAGAAGGAAGAAACAAAACAGTTAAGCAGGAGAGGAATGTAGAAGAAAGGAAGGTGGAGATATGGTCCGTTAGGCTTGTGCATGGTCTTTCCTCATCCTTAGTGTCTGGCTTAGGATCCACATTTCCTCTTTTTAAACTTTCTCCCTCAGAATGCCTGTTTTTCCACTTGGGAAATTTTCAAAAGGTAGCAGAAATCAAAGGGATCCCTAGTATCTCAGCCAGTTTAACAAGATGAATTTCCCAGAGAAATTACCAACTCCCTGTTTCCTGATGCCAGGATTGGCCCATCTTCAAGCCAAGTCCCCGATCCTGTAACCCTTGGATGGCATAAGCATACTGAGAAGGTAGTCCAGTACCATCTGAAAGGGAAGTCAATGGAGAATTGATTCAAGCACAACTTCATGGACAGTGTGGTCACTGCCTGGAGGCAAAAGAGACCCTCTGAACTGAGGCTTTCAAAGGAGACAGGGAGGTCAAGGGAATTGTCATGTTTACTCATGTCACAGGTGAGCAGAGGAATAGGTCACCATGAAGGGACCATCCCCCACTTCATGTCTAATGCTTCTGAAGATTCAGTGACCAGCCCAGTGGTTCACTAAGTACCCAGGACTGTTCATCAAACAAATCCAGCTAAATTATAAGGCCAGCATAAGAATCTGGCCTATGCTTCACAGAAGTAGCATAGACTTCTGGTTCGGGATGATACACGGGAAAACAAAGGCTTTTTATGCTGTTTAACACCCCCTGGTTTCATCTGGAGAACCCTTTCTCTCACATTATGGTTCCAGCAGCAACTGCAGAACAGGCACTCTCTGAGATCACAGGATGATCTTTGTGTCTCTGACATAACTAAACCATTCTCAGTAATACAGGGTGACCAGTGACCTTCCTGGGACATCTTTTACACAAAGCAGTGAAGTTTAGGTTCTCAGTATCCTAACATACCCTTGTAACTTGACTAATTTTTTATATATATACTTGCTGTATCTTGTCAAAACTGAGCTGTGAAAAGCCATCTTTCTGTTGGACAATATTTTTACATACTCTGTACTGCCGAACAACAATGTGTAAATACTCCAAAAGAAAGGAGACTTCAGAAAATGTCCATCCTGTGGGGAGAAATCCAGAAAGGGCTTATCCACTGTTTAGGCAACAGACATACTCAATATCAATATCATATTTACTAACAGAGTAAATAAACAGAGTTAGTAAATAATAGAGTTAGTAAGTATGCACTGGCAATGAAAACACGGATCATCAGTTTAAAGACAGAAGCACACACAGAATTCCTAGTGAGTAATTATAAGGCACACTTGTGAAAACAGTGTATTTAGCAGGTACTGCTGAAGGTGAATGACAGGTAATTTACACAGCGTTTATACCTGGACCAGTGCAGCACACCTCTGATGTTAAGATTCTTCTACTGTTGGGTTCATAAATCTAGAGAAAAAAAAATGTATTTTAATGGTAAAGTTACAGGAGTCCATCACTAATGGGGATGGTTAATAGGAAACATCCTGTCGTCTGTGATCACCCTCACATTCAAAATATAATCACCTCAAGTCCAACCAAAAAGGTGACGAGGCTTGGACACACTTTTTGTCCACCAGCAAGCCGGCCCCTGCCCGGAGCTCAGCCCAGGGAGGAGCAGGGGCGGCGGGGTCGGATGCTGCTGCCCCGGTCCCCGGCTCCTGCATTCCCAGCCCGGCGCCGCCAGAGAGCAGCCGCCACCAGCGAAAGACCGAGCGGCGAATCTGCGAGGGCCGGAAAGGAGCTGCAGGAAGCGGCGCGGGAGGAACCCGGGTCGGCAGCGCCCCGCCTTCAGCTAGGACAAGGGCCAGGCGCCCCGGGAGGCAGGTCTCGTTTTTATCTATCTGCATTTTTGCCCACGGGAGCCGGCTCCGCTGTGCTGCTTGGTGCATGGGGGAAGGGAGCACGCCCTCAGATCCAGGGAAACAAGCTCAGATGGGGAGAATTTTAGACTCAGACTGAGCAGGAGGCTGGAGAGAAAGGGGAGTTAAGAGGCCATTGGTGATGTAATTGTGAGGGGGGACCCGGCACGCTGGACTGAGCTCGGTTTGGGAGACGATATAGGTCATGGGGTAACCTTGGGATTAATTCTCTCGCTTGGGGTCCCTAACGCTGCCTATCTCTCCTCTCCCCAGACCAAACCCGGCACTGCAGGAGTATTGAGCACTGCTCTGTCCCTCCAGCTGCGTGACTGCAGGGCAAGTGAGGACAGCAGCCGGCTTAAACCCTGCGAATCGGATTGCTGGAGGAGACACCAGGGCTGAATAAGCTCTTAACGAGGGATTACTTTCTTAACTAGAGATTAACTAGACAGTAACTATCTCTTTTTGTCTGTAACTAGACACACTCTGACAGACCAGAGTGTGTCTAATGCAGAAAATATTTATAACGTTTTAAATATGCCTAAAGAATTTTGTTCAGATATTACTACGTGCTTGTCATCTGGTTTAATCTTTACAGAAGGCAAAGGAAGAGAGACAACTGTCAGGAATTCATATACATATATATATAAAATACTTAATCACACACAGATTTGCCCATGACCGATTTATTTATTTAAAATATCTTAAAGAAAATACAACTTAAAAAGTTTAATCCAAGGTTTTAAAATAAGGTTGTGGAAGCATTCGATATCAAGAAATTTCAGACAAGGCACAGTAAGCAAATCTGATTTTCAAGAAGCAAGCATATCATGCACTACTGTAAATCTCCCATTTCAATTCTAATTAAGGTACAAGAAAAATAAGTTTGGTATATTTTTTTCTTTTCGTCTAAAAATGCAGAACTTTTTTTGTGCCTGCATTTCACAGTATTATGTAATTTCTGCTGAAGATCAGTTTATTATTTCATTTTACATGGACTGTACAGTTTTAATCCTCTAGTCCTTGAGCTATACAGTTTAGGCATCTAGTTGTTTAGACTTGCAAATGCAAGTCTAGTTAGGCAAAGATATTTGAAATGTAAATGGGCAGTGCGTTCTGTATTGTGTTAGAGGAAAATTAATTTGTATACTTGAAATTAGGCAAGTACATAATACTTCCACTGTTGAAGTAAATTACACATATAGAAAATGTGTCTCTTAACTTCACCAGTCATCATGTGTGTAGTTACGACTAACTCTGAAGGCCCAGATGATGACGTGCTACTTAAAATATGTCTTCACTGGAAATCAAGGACATATTTCTTAAAGTGTAATCCTGAAAGCCCAGCTCCATGGCTCCTTAACTTGAAGATGCACTGCTGCAGAGCGTTAGCTCTTTAACTGGAGAGTTCTGTAATCCCAGAGAATTCTGCTTCGGTATGTGTGGACGTGTCCTGTCATTACCAAGCAATTTGGTTTTCCCTTTAAGTGCCCAGGTGGTATCCAGAAGTTTGTGATCCCATATCTGTCTTCAAGAAGTATTGAGTTCACCTTGCATTTAAGGGTCAGAATTTGCGCAGAGCCTATGCAAAAGGCAGTGCTGCTATGCAGAGTGAAGTGCATTGTTTTAAAAATCTAAAATGGAGAAGAATATTGTATGATCTCCTTTTTCTCTAATACTATCCTATGTTTAAGGTTGCAAAGTTAAACTCTGCCTAGAAGGGTTCAAACTCACCTCTGGATATTGGATGACATGAACTTCATCACGGAACTGGAGTGCTTTTTAGCCTTCCTCTCAAAACATACATTACAGTCATCAGCAGGTGGTAGTAAATCAGTATCTCTTTGCTTCCTCATTTTCTTTCTTTCTTCTATTTAATTATCTTTCTTGATTTATTAATTAACTAAAGAAAAAAAAGCTCGAAAAAACCCCAATTCCCAAACCAAGTACGAAGTCATGGGTGACTCAGAGAGGTTAAGAATTAATACAGGCTGCCTGCATGAGTAAGAAGAATGTCCCTGAATTTGAACTTTTAAATCCCAACCCCAAATTTAAATGTGTCTCTTTCTGACCACATGGAAAACACCAGCTCTGTGCCCAGTACAGAATTATCTGCCATTCTGAGGATAGAAATGGGGTATTGGATACAGTGACAGGAACAGATAAGTGCTCGTTACATTGTTGTGCAGTAGATGGAGTATGAGATTCTTTTACATAAAAACACTAAACCAGGAGACTCCCAGCTATCCAGTGTCTTTGTTTACTGACATTTCCTACTAAAAGCTCAAAGCAAAAGAGGCATCAAAACCTTTAAGTTGAACAGAATAAACCTGCATAGTGATTCTTGCTTTGTACATAACCTCATTTAGGCACACGCCTCGTGAGAGAACAGAAAAATCAAGATAATTATTGAATTGCACAGATAATTGAGTTCCAGCATCACTAGGATACAGCAAAAGTTTTCTTCAGGGCAGCGTTGCCTAAAGGTTAACTACAGGAAAAAAAAAAGTGCAAATATGATAATAACCTTTTAAATTATGCAGAATTCAGATAAGCTAATTGATGTTGCCTCAGTGAATCTGAGGTTTTTGATTTGCTTGTTCTGCTCCTTACCTCAGTGATGGCTCAGTTGCTCTCCAAGTTCAAAAGAGTGAGACCCAGCTGGCTGAAAATACAGCTGCCACGAGGAAGTGTCCAATGTGTTCCAGGGTGTTGCAAAGGAGAAAAACAGTGAGGCCTAGTACCAAAAGTAAAGAGAGCAGCTCTGGGTTAGAGCAGCAGGTATGTGATAAAACTGGGAAACGAAATTATCATCTTTAAAAAATAACAAAGAAAAAAAAAGATGAATTGTTCGTAGTTGAATGGGAAAATAAGAAATTCTGAGGAACACAAAATCATCATACAGATCAATTAATACCAGCAGCCTCAGATAGGCAACTTCTGACTTTAAGAATAGATTTTTATTTTAGGAAAAAGCTCTCAGATTCTGAAACAGATCACTGCTTTCTGCTGTCACACAGAAGCCGTCCATCTGCTGTCAAGTTTGTCAAGAGTTTGAAATTAGCTGTGACATACGGACAATGTACATACTGGGTACCACGTATGGGAGCAGTTAGCAGGATACTGGATGTAAATTTTAGTCAGAGATACATGAATTATCATGACCTCATCACAAAGGTTAATACCAGTAAGTACCGTCTGCTTAAAGAATCCCTGAATAGAAGATGCATCACATAATGCGTTCTTCTGCATGCCTTGTAGGATGTTTCTAAAGCCTCTAAAGCTTTAAAGAGAGCTCTGCTTTCTATGATGATGACTAAGAGATTTAATGAAATGATGTCCAGCAAAGAGAAGACAATTATAAATGCCAGGCAGATAACAAGCAATGGGTCCTCAAGGGGAATAAGAAGGAAGTGTAAGAGTGTCACAACTGTGTTATCATAGCTAAACCCGTCAAAACCCCGGGAATAAACTGTTGTGAGCAGACAGCAAATGGAGAAATCAGAAAACCTTTCCCCCCCAAAAAAAAGCCCCAAACAAACAAACAAAAAAACCCCAAACCAAAACAAAACAAAAAAAACCCCAACCCCCAAACAACAGCCAAGTTGGTATAACTGCCAATCCACTCTAATATTCACATTAAAAAGACTTGATATGTACAGTGAAATTAATTTCTTTAAAAAGCCAAAGTACTGTTCTAACAAAAGCTCTTCATGCATCATTTGAAGTTTCACATCAAATTGTGGAAAACCAAAACCAAACCCCAAATAAACAACAAACCAAACCCAAAACCTTCCTATTAGACAGACCTGCCTCTGAAATAAAAATATGTGAGCTTATACACAGTTAAGAATAAGATCGATCTTGGAAAGTGATTCTTCTGTCGGTTAATAAAACAGTGAAAGATGCTGAGGACAGCTCAGAGGACTGCAGGTACTGGTTTCTTGGTCCATGGGAACAAAATCCTAAGAGTACTCTGAAGCTTTCTGAATTAACGCTGTAAAATTGCTTAAGTGTATTGATCCACATATGCTATAACCAGAACAGAAAATGTATTTGCTTTACAGGGAAAATGCAAATGATATTTTTAAATGAGATAGTAATTTCCTAAATTCTTAGAAACCTTTAGCTGCTTAGGACTTTGTTTCTCTATTTTCTTATTTGCTTCTTCCTTTTATTCTTTCCTTTGTTACCTAAATTAATGGAGAAGTTAAGAGAGAACGCAGGAAAACCTCTGAAAGAAAATTAAGGCAAACCACTGTCCATTTCCATGTCGCTCACTAGCTTACCTATAGATAACCCCTACCAGAAAAGTAGGAACAGTGAGAGGGACAACTAGAGAACAGGACACAGGGACTGAGACTGAAAGAGCTCCAGTCTCCAGCTCACCCCTGTGAAGTTACGGGGGGATGATCAGACTCCAATGAACAGCTCTCTATCTGATGGCTTTTCACCCTAGCAAGGACATCTGACATGTCGATATTATGATCCAGAAGTTTAAAGAAATGAAAACAGGGTATAAAGCACAATTTATAACACCAAGAGGACTTGGCCAGGGCACATGGTGTGTTAATTCTTGTTTGATACCTTCAAGTCAATAGATAGGGTCTTTCTAAATACAGTTTGTAACCCTGTCACAAGTCAGAGGCCTTGTTGCCGGGAGCAGTGGACACGGATATGCGGCGTATGCCATGGACAGAGCAGATTAGACAATCACATAATTCATCTTGCATCTGAGAAATATATCCATTGGTTTCTAACAGGCTCCAGGCCATGAATCATGTCTTCTGTATTTAGCCTCTCCACATTTGATTTCCAAATATTTTAATTAACTCTCAGATTCCCCAGGAATTATGTTTTTAAACAATGGAATGAACCAAATTCAGATCTTCCTCTGCTTTGTGGGCCTAGCAGAGATAAAGAAAACTAGATATTTTCACAAAATTTACTGAAACAATGAAGACAAAACAAAGTTAGAGCCTTCGGAAACACACACAAGTCCCTTTCTTTTGGTCAAGACATATATGAGCATCAGATGTTGCTTCCAGTGAGTCCATTTCCCACAGGATCCTTTCAAATGACAGGCTGACCTCTGTGCTATCCCTCAGGGACTACATGCACATGTATTAAGTAAAATAAGTTGGTGTGGAGTTTTTAATTTTTTTGGAAATTTTGGAAATGCCAGTTTTCAATCCCAGTTGTCTTCTGAAGAGCAGACATCCTGCTGATCCCCTAGATATATTTGGTTCTGCTATTTTTTTTTTCCCCTTGAGATCTGTAGAGCCAGCTCTGTTCTGCCTGTTCAGTATCACAAATATGAACTGAAGTGATAATGAAGATGCATCTACAGGGCCAGATGCTGGACTTGGTAACAGCTGTACTCAGCTTCTTCCCTGTCTGCCATTGTGTATTCTGGAATTATGATCTTTCAGAAGATAAAAATCAATGTGATTTGTTAGGTAGCATGTTTCCTGTTGCACCTATCTACCAGACAGTGCCAACTGTCTGACTTTAACTGGAAATGGTGTTTCCTGACAGTAGAAAACATACTGCTTCTTGCTGATACTAGGACTGTTTGATTGTGTTCACTCAGACAGTAAACATGAGATTCTTAAATCCTGCATTTTCACCATCTTTAGTTTAAGTGAAATACGAATTTAACTGGAACAGGAAACCTTTGACATGTCCTTATACCGCCTGCCCCACTGAGCAGTGGCTCCTATTTTCCTTAGCCTTTTTTTTCCCTTTTTTTTTCCTATCAGTGTACTTCTAGGAGCTTTCTTGTTGCTGTGATATCACTCATAGGTTTCCACTCTAGCTCAGCTTCAGCTACTTGACATCAGCACGGTCCTTTCGAGTAGTCTGTGCTCACTTTCACTGCACAACTCCTTTTTGCATCCGAGCTCAGTCAGGAGTTTGCTACTTGTTCATGTTGGTTTCTGCCATGCCTGCTTGACTTCTAGGCTGTTAGAACGGCACTCTGAGTTTTGAGGAGGCCGTCCTTGAAAACCAGTGGTCAGTGCTGGGTCCTTCGCCCTTCACTGAAGTAGTAAGTTGGACAGGAGTTTCTAGGGAATGTGATGTGAGTAAAACTGGTTGGGATGTAGAGTGGTAATGAAACAGATTAACATTTGCTCCTTTGAAGGGCTATGCAGTCACAAACACAAAAATACTACCAAAAGGGAAAAGGAGGAAAGATTTAATATGTTACCCAGGCAAGATGAAATATTTCATTTCCTGAGTTTCCTCAAGGGAAGTGTGTACCACTCTAAATCCTACAAAGTAGCCAGAAAGGATTATTCTACTTGCAACATCCTCATCTGTATTCCTGTTTAATTCTTGTTCTGTAAGCTAAAGCGCAAAGGTGCATTTAGAAGCAAATAGGACATCTTCAATCACCAGATATTACTCACTGTGTCCTTTGTTAACGGCTGCATTAACCTATTTCCCCAAAAGATTGTTTCCAACACTGTTATTTCCTGCGTCCTGATTATTTGTCTCTCACCTCTTCTGTCTTTTGTCTTAATGACAGACAATTTTGAGGAAAGTTCTGGGAGCTATTTCATAGCAAAGTGCTAGGATGCAAATGACACAAATGGAAAAGGATAAGTAATCTCTATTTAAAAAAAAATCTCCAGACACAACTCTTAAAGCCAAAACTGTTTATATTGGCATTAATAAGTAATTAATCAAAAACTATTTGGATATTTGGTATCTCCTGGTTACTTATCGGCTGAGCACTTCACTCATTTAACATCGCCAGAAGAACTGACACACCAGCATTCGGCCTTCACTCCTTCCCTTATTCAGTCTCTTATTCATCAAAAACCAGGTAGCCCAGCTGTTAGCTCTGGCATTTATTTTAGTGTGGCTCTGGAGGAGCGATTAACCTGAGCCACAGACATCTCTCTTTTACATACAGAAAGAACTGAAGGAGCAAATGTAGGAGAGCAGGGTAAAGGCAGAAAACCTCTGCACACCAGCAGAGCACAAAACCCCTTGCTCAGAAATGTAGGGGGAGTCCCATGAGCAAATGGAAAAAGGAGTTCTTGTGATTTATGATACTGTTACATCAATATTATCACAAGCTATGACAGAAGTAGGGGGAATCCTCCCCATAGTTTGGATTAATCAAAGTGAGGATGCTTCAAAAGCTCCAATTTGTTTGTGGTGTCCTACAACTTGTCCTCGTGCATGAAACTTTTCCCTATAATTTGATTTCGTGTCTTTGCACCTACATTAAAAAAATCCCCATGCATTTTAAGCAGAAGACTCTAGCAAACTGCATGTTGCATTGAAGGAAGAGAGGTCACAGGGAGCTCAGCTTACGTAAGGGGGGAACTACATATATGAAATGAATACAGGGTAAGTTGTTTCATACTTCTGTTTCCTTGCATGTTATTTTTTAGCCCTTCACTCTTCCAGGCTTCTACATATTTTCTTTATTTTCTTAGCTTACATCCTTTTTTTTCTCTCTGTTCTTTTCTAACATTCCTTCCTAAATGGGACACCAGCTCACTCTGATATATTCAGATCACACCATCACGTTCAGAATAATGACGCACATTTGAAGTTAAGCAACAACACAGACTTGCCAATCCCTTCTAAGCACAAGACAGATCTGCAGCTGGTTTCTGAAAGCCCTGTGTGTTTTCCTGTGATGTCTTATGTCTCTGCGTAAAACCGAACCCTTGGCGCTTCTTTTGCAATTAGAAATCTATTCCAGTGGCAAAGAACTTGATACCAACTTCAGAAAATTCCAGCTGTAGTCCTGGTTATCGCCTATTCTCCTTAGAGTTCAAGATTCACTCATTGAGCTACTCCTTAGAAAAGACAACATTTGTACGTGAAGTACGAACCCATCCCATCCTGATGGAATAATGTGATGTAGAACAATCGCAGATAAAGTGCAAGAAGCAACTGGTATGAGACAGTGATTTTCTGCAAAATATGGAATAAATTCCCAGAGACGTTATAGTGCATTTTGAGAAATTCAGATGAAAAGTTCTAAGGAAGAAGCCTGAAAGCAATGAGAAAAAACATGCTACCAAAAAAATGTTGAGGGACAAGCCTGAGGCATAGGCTGTGTATTCTCTGCTGTAGTTTCAATGTAGTGAGAAAGCACGAGAATATAACAACTCACCTCCTTCCTCAGCACTCAGAGGACCAAGTTCACTTTCTAAGAAAGTGAACTGAAGCTTAAATCAGCCTTATACTTTGCAGAGGTGTCCTCATAGCAGAGCTTCCTTTTTGCTACCCTCCCTAGAGCAGCGAAACAGATTCTTTACCAGCCTCTCCTTCAAAGTCCGGGCCCTATTTTCTTATAGGTAATCTCATACTAGAATCTTGCAATTATCAAATGATCTTCTCTTGTTGATGATCTTCTGACCTCTGACAAACAAAGAACACTCTTAGGGTTTTTTTGCATGTATCATCAGTCATTAATACAAGTGACCACAAGATAATATTGAACTGTTTGGGCACCTGGGCCAGAGAGGCATTTTTCACTTGAGGAGAAACTGAGCAACAACAATCCATGAACACTTCTTAGTTTTGATGACTCTATCAAAGAGATCGCCACAGAAATTTCCTGTCTTTATTAAAATGTCATTTTTTCCCCCCTTCTAACAATACTTAGTCTGTTCCCCCTCCAGGAACCTACTGTCTCCAGATACTAGCCACTCATCGAGTATGTTCATACCAAACCGATTCATCTCTCTCTACCTCACTTCAGCTGTTTGGCCAAACAGTCATATTTAGTTTGTACTTACCTGGGTCTGTATGGTGTTAGCCCCAGAACAGGCTTTCTGGGTAAATTCTTCTCCCATAACATAGCTACTTCTGCTAATAATTACCGGTTTGTCCAGTCCAAAGTGAATGCAAATTCATACTGTTTTTCACAGTAATATAAAACTAATATAATAGTTATTTCTAGTTTAGGCAACACCCTTATTTATTGAGTCAGATCTGTAAATGTTGATTGTGTGAAGCATTTCTGAGATATCCTGAAAAGCAGTGTATCACCTGGGCTGTTACCTTGGGTTTAGCTGGTGTAATGTAAGCTAAAAAATAATGTACCCTGCAAGTCAACTGTGTATTTTGGCAATTTCCTACATCATTACTTCTTTCTTTGTTCCATATTTCTTGATATCATCTGCTGTAAATTAAAAAGACAGAAAGTTCAAATACACCTCTGCATCTCTGTACTCTGTTTAGTAAAATAAACTTCCAGTAAGCTTCCTATTTTCTAAGCAGCAGACATGAGGCTTTTGTAATATTTTTAATTAACTACAGTTACTAGGTCCGTGTGTAACTGACTGATTCATATTCTCTGTTTCTATAATATCCGTTTGATAATAAATGGATGGCCACATCACACAGGAAAGTTCAAACTCATAAACTTATCCAACCCAAAGAAATATTATCAACTGATAAACGGCTTGAAGGAAATTAAATGTGAGGAAAGAAAGTTAACAATATATAGTTTAAGGAGAAATGGATGAAGAGGTGAGAAACAAGTCTACAAAAATCAAAAGTGTGTCAACAACGAAGCAAGAAATAGCAGAAGCACAGTGGCACAAAACTAAGCATGTACGCAAAATGACTTGGGGGAAGATGTAAATGAATGCTAAGGAATCGCTGGGGTTTATTTACATATAGATCCCTGCGAGTCCAAACATAATCTCCATATAAAAGCACAGTCTAAAATTAATTATAGCTGATTTTTTTGTGAATATTCTGGAGGAAAACTGAGAAATAAAGACCATGGAAAAGAACTATCAATCCTCTTGACCTACTTGATCATTTGCCTTCTAATATCTTTTCTCCAACTGCAAATTGTGTTAGAAAAATACTAAGTTTACAGGGAAGTACCTAAAATTGAAGAGAAGGTACTGTAATTACCAAAACAAATTAGCATTCCTAATATCAAAATTCCGGGTTTAATCTCAGCTTTACATTTATCCAGCTGTACAAAGGTAAGGAAAGGTATGAGTAAAAATTATGAGATTTTATCTCTGCCTTACGGTTACACCTTGTATTACGTGTATACCTCACTTGTTAAACAGTCATCATAACGCAGAGAAGTTTGTGCAACCACTTTATTGTTATCATGGGCAAGCGGATAATATTTTTAAAGTTTGGTTTTGACCGAACCGCGTATGTTTTTGACAGAGCCCGTGGCCTGGCTGTTCAGCAGTAACCATGATATCAGCATAACTGACAACCGTATTTCAGCCACCTGAGAAACAAGAACACCCATGGGAATTACCAAAAAACATGTAAAAAAAAAAAAAAAAGGCAGGATACTTTTCCCATGAACAGATGTTATTGATTCAGCAAACAAAACCCACTGAAGGAAACTGGAATTTTGCCAGAACTGGTGCTTAAAAAGAAAGAAAGGAAAATGAAAGAAAAAATTAGAGCATTTGAAGATTAAGCAACTGTGCAAAATGAGAAAGCCTCCTTCGCAGAATCCTGAGGCAAGCTCCGAAAGAA
Organism: Buceros rhinoceros silvestris; assembly: GCF_000710305.1. Classification (NCBI taxonomy): domain Eukaryota; kingdom Metazoa; phylum Chordata; class Aves; order Bucerotiformes; family Bucerotidae; genus Buceros; species Buceros rhinoceros. The sequence continues at coordinate 17,487 of NW_010398707.1, forward strand.
CTGGGCCAATATTAGCATATGTATTCAATATGCTTCTGGAAGCAGGAGACGTTTAGAACAATTCAAATGTAACACCTGCCTTTTATACTAATGCAAACATAAATATAAAAAAAAAAGTGCAGAAGGGTAACAGAGGACACCGTTAAGCCGACATGGATCAGGCCAGCTGGACTGTTATGATTTAATTAAGGAGAGTTTGACTCAGTGGGATTCACACATGGGAGGTTATTCCTATCAAATCTGACAGAATTTTTCACAGTGGTAACAACTATCACAGAGGGAAACTGCAGACATAAAAATGGTTTGACACTGTACTGCACGTTGTTAAATTAGAAGGTTAATGATTAGGGGATATACAGCATGACAAGCTTGCAACAGGAAAAAGCTGGCTTGAAATGAAATACGTGAAATCTAAAGTCTAGACCAAATTTTAATTTACTCGGTCTCATCAAATTAAATATATCTGCCTACTCCTAATACCTTTTGGTCAACTAACCATAGAGGCATAATACACCAATTTCAGCAAAACGTGAATTCCCATTTTCTATCTAAAAGTGCATAAATTGTACATTATCTAGATGTGACCAATTCTTTCTTGTTTTTTCTTCTTGGGAGCTCCCTATCAACCTGCTTTATCAGGAACCAGTTTTCCTGTAATTCACAGAGACACAGAGCAGCTGAGGTTAGAATGTACTCTCTGGAGGACATCTAGTTCACGCTCTCCACACACATACACACCCCCCCCCTACCGTCTGGGTAAGTTAAAGCAGGTAGCTCAGCTCTCATCCAACCGAGTTTTGAATACCTCCAGGAGTGGAGGCTCCACAGCCTCTCTGAGTGACCTGTTCATGTATGATCATTTTTTCCTTATGTTTAGAACTGAATTCCATGTCTTTCCATTGTTGTCCATTGCCCATTGTCCTGCCATATTGCCTGTCTCGGTCTTACTCGGATTTACTCGCCTGTCTCGGTCTGATTTACTCCTTCCATCGGGTATTTGGTCAATAAAATCCCTCCTGATCTTCTCTTCTCAAGGGTGAGCTCTACCAGCATTTTGAGCATCTCCTCATGATACTAACGAGTCTTCACCTGAACTTCCTACGTCTTGTCACAATCCTTTGAGCCTGGTGGTTTAGCTAGTTTTCAGTCCACTTCAGTGCCCGCTTATTTAGGCCATGCTTTATGAGTTTGTCTGCAGGAATATTGCAGAAGACAGCACTGAAAGCCTTATTAAAGTCAAGATTAAATATCCACTGCTCTTCTCTCATCCAGTGATCTAGTCATCTCACTATAGAAAGATTTCAGGTTGATCAAGCAAGATTTCATAAATCCATGCTTACTATTCCAAATCACCTTCTTGTCCTTCATATGTTTCAAAATGGTTTCCAGGGTTCTTTGCTGACCACCTTCTGCAGAATCTGATGGGCTGTGGTTCTATAGGTCCTCCTTCCAGCATTGACCACACTAGTGATATTTGCCACCTTCCAATTCTCAGGAACCTTCCTCAAACATCATGGCTTTTCAAAGACCGAGTGGCCTTGCAGTGACATCGCCAGGTCACTCAGCACTGACAAATGCACCCTATCAGATTCCATGGACTTACGTATATCCGGTGTGTTCTCCTCTGCTAAGGGTAAGTCTTCACTGCTCCACGCTGCTCCACTGCTGTCAGAGACTTGGGATTCCTGAATGTCAATCTTACTCATAAAGACCAAGGTAAAGGCAGCGTCAAGTGCCTCTTTACTCTGTCACCATCTCCTTCATGTCATTCAACAGTGGGCCCACATTTTACTACACTTCCCTTTGCTGCTGATATACCTGTAAAAGCCTGTTGCCTTTCCCATCCCTCACCACATGCAATTCCAGGTGGAATTCCCTTTGGCTTTCCTATTCCATCCTTGCATCCATCTTAGACAGCATCCCTATATTCCTGTGGGATCACTCGTCCCTTCTTTCACCTTTCTTATGCTGCTTTTTTGTGTTTGTGTTGTGCCAGAAGATCCTTGATCATCCATGCTGGCTTTCTGCCACCTTAATTTGATTTTCTACACACTGAAGTAGATGGTTCTGGAGCCTGGAGAAGATAAAACTTCAAAATACCCTGTACTCCTCTCCATGACCATCTTCTATGGGATTCTTACTAGCAGGTCCCTGAACAGGCTTAAAGCCAACTCTGCTGAAAACTAGGGTTGAGAGGCTGCTATCTGCCCAGCTCCCTTCTCCCAGAATCCTTACCTTCACCATTGCCTGGTCCATAAAACCAAGGTTGCCCCAACCTTCACACCCCAGACCAGCTGTTTCTTGTTTGTAAGTATCAGGTCTAGCAAAGAACTTCCTCTGCTTTATTCCCCACTCACCTGTATCAGGAAGTTACCATCAATGCACTCCAGAAACCTCCTGGCTTGCTTGTGTCCCACTCTGTTGCCCTTTCAGCAAATATCAGGGTGGGTAAGACTGAAAAATCTGTGAGATTTTTCTGGCCGTTATTCCTTATGCTGTAGTCAAGGGTGTAACTGCCTCAGCCAGGGGGAAAGGACATATAACACAGCATAACTACACTGAGAATACACTAGTAGATAATCAAGAGATACTATTTCTTCAGTAAACCTCCAGCTAACAAAAAAGCCTTTCTAGAAAAAAGCCCTTTTCCTTTACAGTGCTGCTGTGTGGCACAGAGAGAAATTTAGTCAGCAGCTGCCATTTATTTTTTAGGATGGTTAATGTGCCAGGCTTAACAGGAGGGAGCCCACTTTATGTTCAGCTGAATGCAAGGACTTAATTATAACCTAAAAGAATGGTAACTTCCTCATACAAGCCTTTGGTGGATTATATCAGCTGAGGCTGTTGTACTAGCCAGTAAGTAGTTCTAGAGCAACTCCAGGTCATTACTTGTTGCAAAACTTCTTTAGCGAATGCTCCTCAGCTCTAAAACTCCTCTCCCTCCTTTCCTTAAGAGAAACAAAGTTTGGTGACTTTGGCCCCAACACTGTACTTCAGTTAATGCTGAAGTTATTTGTCTAAGTCCAAAATGTTTCTAGATAAAAGTTTGTTGAGGTTGAAGGCAGTCACTCCAGATAATATCGACCGTATAACAAAGAATGTTAAAGAATTACTCTTTTATTTCACCAACAGTAATGTTTACAGCAACGTAATCTGTTACAAAGATAATTTTAAGAACAGTCTAATATTTGGAAGGAAATTAAACGCAGGCTCTGACAGTTATCTGTGCTGAAGATCAGAGCTGGGGCCACACATACTGACTCTGTGTAATAACATTGAGTTCAGTCTGCAGACTCTCAGATCTCTCAGTTTGGCAGCAAGAAAACAACACATTCATCTCTGTCAGGTGGACACTGTGGTCATTGCATAGACCAGATGAAGATAGTGTGTTCCTTGCTAAGATAATGTAATAACAATGTTAAGAAATGTAAGTAATAACAAGAAGTAATACTTGGAAAGTTTAGTCCTGTAGTTTCATATACAATGTAACACATTTTAAAACCCCACATGCTAGTGTGGCATTTAATTCTGTACTCTGTAGGGTACATGTATGGAAGCTGCATCATCATAGCTGCATCATGTGCCAGCATTCTTCCTCAGGGACGAAGACGCACAAACCCCCTTTCTGGAGTGATTTGTAAATGGAGGGCGGAAGCCAGAGAAGGACTGTTTCCATGCCACAGAGTTGTGGTGCACTTCTAAACCTCAGTGCTTCCAGCTGATGATTACTCCTTGGCTATTTCTGTGTATAGAGGTAAAGCTATTGCTCAACAGACCTAAAGAGGGGATTGTTCAGTTCTGAGTGAAGGGCAGAAAGCAAATCCACAGCTAACTGATACCAAAACTGAACCATAACTGGACATGTTCTCCTTTATGGCTACTGTGGACCATATTACCCAACCCACCTGGGGAGCTAGTCAGTCACAGCTTTCTAGTTGCACAGGTTCACCAAACCTGAGCACTGAGCTCTGAAAGGAACTGGGAGACAGATATATGGGACATAGACTGTGAGTATAAGGCAGCTAGATTCTTTACGCTCACCCCCCACCCCTCGGCCTAATTCTTAAAGCTTCATCTTGTACCTGGATATCGTAGCACCTTTCAGTTCTGCTGATATATCAGCATCTCTGAGCACTGTTAAAGCTTTGTAAATTTGCCCCACTCAGTATCTCATTGTTGTTCTCAGAACTTCCTGGAGCATGGACTCAGCAAAGATAGCACTGGAATAGTTCTGCCAGGCCAGGGCTCCTCTGGGGACCTACCTCAGTCTTATCTTCAGGAGCATCAAAAATCAGCACTGCCCCTCCCAAAGCTGTACCATTTTTTCTCAGAAGTATATAGCTCCTCACTGTCTGGGTCCTCACTGTTACTGATCTTCATGACATCTGTGTTGTGACATTTGCCATGGAGCCAAAATGTAAATGTGAAAAAACAAGTTTTGATCTCTGGACACACCATCCCTCCTTGTGCAGCCCCTCCTTTTCCTCAGATATCACCTTTCTGATACCCATTGTACTGATCTCTACCACAGGCTGTGCCCAGAATAATAGCAGGAAAACCTTTCTACTTGTCAAAAGTGTCTTGATTTACTTATAATATCTATGAATTTATTTATAAATTCACCTCCTCATTTTCCTTTCCTTAAAGAAGCCCATATGCATTCGTGTATGTGACTGAAAAGCACTGACCTTTCTTAGAGCTAGTCGCTTAACATACATGGAGACTGAGCTTGTGCTGACTGGTGCCCCAGGAAGCAGATAAGGACAACTTAAAGGTAGGCTTCAGTGAGTTGAAATTAAGATTAAACTCTTTTGGCTCTTAAACATAAACTACAGTGAAGCATCAAAAGGAAGGGAGACGTAGGCTTCTTTGAGTAAGAACAAAATGCCCTTGAGCAATGAAACAATAGAGTGAAGGAAGCATGAACAGCACAGAATGATTCACACATGAAAGACGTTGTGAACCATGCAGCAATATTGTGCAATATTGTGCAGAGGAACATCCAATTACACGGGCAGCGGTGGGCTTGGCTCACCCCACTGTGCTGTCACCCGTGGTCAGAGGGAACTTAAGTGATAGTAAATCTGCAGGAAGACCCAGACTGCTTTGACACAAAGATGATAGATAAAGGAGGGACTTGCATAATGAAAGGTGGTTACCCAATAAGTTTTCTGTTATTTGCACATCTTCTGCTGGCAATAAACCTGATTGGGCTCTTGACATTGACAGCAGACAAAAATGGAAAATCTGTTAGAGTTTCTTCAAGAGTTAAATCCCTTCAAATCTTTCTGGTTTAGCATGCCAGCTTTGAAAATGTCTATGTGAGTTTAAGTTTCACTGTCCATAATCCATCTCAATTTCCGTGTTTGTTATGGTGAGTGACATCTTTTTTGGAGAAGATAGTCAAGGACCTATTCATTCTTACTGCTCTTTCCCTTTATTGGTTGTTTATTTGTCAGCCACATTTCCATCGCCTATTACAAATCCTTGTCATAGCATTGAGGTTTCTGGCCCATTTTTGCTGTTCTTACACATTTTTTGCCCTTGTATCCAAAAGGCTGTTGTTTCCATAAGCAGGAGTTCGGGTCTATTTCCCAGAAGCCACTTCTACTGCTTTTGCTCACTATGTTTAGCAATTCTGCAAGAAGTCTTTTGGTAACATTATCTTTCTACTTTCCAGATTAATTTTGTCTTTCAAATCTGGTCTGCTCCTGACTAAAAAAACCCGCATCTCTTCTCGCATTTACTTCCCAGTGTATAGTACGTCTCTGTTAACCACCTGCTAATATTCTTCTGTTCCTCTTCCTCCAGAAAACCTTTGTGAATCTTTCTGCCTGCCATCATCATCTTTTTCTCCAGTATGTTTCCTTTTCCTGATGTCATGTAGAGGTCGCAGTCCCTTTTTAATGATCCATTACTCCAAAGCTGACGTCTTCCTTCTTCCCCCTCCGACTTTCAACCTGACCCTTTTATCTGCAAACTCAAAACACATAATCTTCAAAAAGCAACTTGGTTACACCCTAGAAACATTTTAGATTAAATCACCATGAGGTTCATAAGCAATCAACTCTGAAGAAATTCAGTGTTTAAACTGTGGTTTATGGTCAATCTGTGATGGCATTTCATGTATTCTCCTACAGGAGTTTGTCATGCATGCAGCTCTACAAAACTGTTCTACTTGCACCTTGTGTGCTACTGTAATGCACACAAAACCCTAACTGAGGCCAAACTGGGATGGGGGAAAGGGAAGCTTTTTGGAATTCAAAAAAACTTTGACAATATGGGAGGGAGACCCTGAAATCAAACAAAATTTCATAATGACACATTCAAAAAGGTACAAGCAGGAAGGTCAGAGCAAATATAACAGAGCAAAATGGAGAAACAAATGAGCAAACAGCACTGCAGAGAGTATCTGGGGTTACAGCAGTTCACAGACTATGAGATGCCACTTTCTAAAAAAACCAGAAAAATCTAATTCTGGGCTATGTTATCAGAAGTATGTAAGACAAGGGAGGTAATTATTCTGCTCTACTTGTTACTAGTGAGAGCTTGGTTCCTGCTTTGGGCACAGCATTTAAAGAAGCATGAACACAGAGAGTATCCAGAGAGAGAGAAAATTAGGGTTTTTTAAAAACCACGCTCTTTAAGAGATTATCTTTCATTTAAATGATTAAAAAAAGGAGGTTGAAGGAGGGGGAGAAGAGCCTTCCAGCTTACCAAAGGTTATTACAATGAAGACAGCGATCAATTGTTCTCCATGTCCTCTGGAGGAGGGCAAGAAGTAATCTGCTTAATTTACAGCAAAGAGGATTTATTTAGGATACACACTAGAAAAAAACTTTCTACTCTAAGGATGGTTAAGCTCTGGAACAGGCTATCTGGAGAGGCAGTAGGATCCCTTCAATAGGAAGTTTTAAGAATACTTTTGGCTGATGTGTCAGGGATAGGAGCTGCATGTATTTAATGTTTCAGGTGAGGTAAAAGATCGTTCAGTCATCTCTTGCACCTTTATTGTCACTGTACCACTGCATCTACGCATACTCTGTGTGTAACGGTACTGGAGCAGGCTGTGCATCTGACCTCACACTGAGGAGCATCTTGATTGCCGAGTTAGCAGGAATTCCTGTGAGAGGCTTGCTGAAGTGTTTGATAAATTATATCATTGAGTGTATTCCAGCCATCTTCGATATAAGTGGCTGTTTACACACATGCTGACAAGGATCATTAGTAGCAGCATTGATGACAGCATTTCATTATGAAGCAGAAAAGAATATGAAAGTAAATTATTATGGGAAGATCCTGCTAGAGTAGTCTGTATCTTTGTCAACAAGCTGCTACAGTATTTTTGACATGGGACTTCTCTAATTTCCGAAGTTCTTGTGTGTCAGATAATACCCACAGAGTACATGGTACCAATATTTTGAAGGACAATGTTTTCACATTTGTGAATTTCAACCTGTTTATTTTTATCTATAGAGCTCAGTTGTTTGTGTCTTGTTTACCTCAGAAATCCTCTTTCTCCCCATGTGACCCTAAGTGAATTCTTAGCTATTGAGCTGCTTTGACACACAAAGGCTTTTTCAAATGGGAGGAAACCGTTAGCCTGATACCTTCTTTTGGAGACCTGCATGTTGAATTCACCTCCCTCCCAGACAGGACAAGACACAACGTTAGTCTCTCAATGCGTAATGGGGTTAGGGGGGTTTATTACACTGAGCTTAGGAGGTTCAAACTTTGCAGAGCAATGAAGAATTTTGTAGACTTTAAGGCCATTAAGTTTGCTGGATTTTATGTTTCAAAAAATTTAGGAAGGTATCTAGTGGTCCAAGGCAAGTGTTTCAAGTAAATTAAATTTAAACAGATAAATAATCTCTTATACTGATCTGTGATAATGATGGTGTCACCTTGAATTTTCATATACTTTCACTCGCCCATTTGTAGGACTTGAATTGTGCCATGCCAATAGCAAGCAGAGTTGTTAGAATTTTAAAAATATGTTACAAGGTTTCTTTCCCAAAGACTAGTAACTGTTTCAACAACTCCTTTCAAAACCCCAGTTTTCACTTTGGACATTGCAGGTCCCCTATTTTAACAGCCACCAAATGATGCACACCGCAAGGTGAGAGAACTCTGCTTCCAACTAACACGTGGTGTTGCAACCACAAGACAAAAGTTGGGAGATAGCAGGCATGAAACAGCGTCTGTCAAATATTATTACAACAGGATAGAGATGCAAGATCGTCCATGCTGAGTTAAATAGCTACTTGTCATAAGACAGACCTGTTAAAAAAAAAAATCCAAAATCCCAAGAATTACAAAGCCAATCAGTCTGAACAGAAGGTGCTCAAGACATCCCAGAACAGCAGGCTGGTCCGAACATAAGCCAGCTCAATTGCTGCGGTAATTAACAACTGAGGAGCTCAGAAGTTTATACATTGAACCCCATTGTTTTAAGCTTGTGAGGTCTATTCCATCAGGTGCTCTCAAAGATACCTAGTAGGAGTAAAGTATTTCCCTACCACAGTACAAAAAACCCTCACTGCACAGAGACCACCAGCAAGTACAAGCTGATTTTAAACAGTTTTAGGCGTGTCAGTGTTTTGCTCTGCGTCTAGATAGGATTTTCAGTGCTGGACTAGCCAGCTAACCAACTGCCAGTCCCCTTATTACATCAAGGAACAACTACTTTGTTCCAATCCAAAAGTTTTATCTTTGAAGTTATTCGTCCAGAGAAAAAACAACGGCCCTCAGGAACAGTAACAGGCTGGGATGTGTGCTCTTCACTCGCTACCGTAATAATAGGACTGAGTTCCACTGTGTTTGTACGATAGGACAAAGTACACGCTACGGGCTGTAGAGGCCACAGCAGATCTACCTCATGAGTCTTGGGAAGGGCAGGCTGGTACGCGGGGCTTCAGAGCTGGAGTTGTTGAAACAACCCAAAGGCACACTGCTAGCCTGGAAGCAGAAAGG